>NC_056729.1:947352708-947357708 GCF_019279795.1 Protopterus annectens
ACACCTATAGACATTTCCTCATGCGCACAGACACTTGCTTTACATATAGCACCCAAACTCTCTCATCTGATTGCAATCACACACGCGTGCACACACACACACACACACACACACACACAAGTGCACACACAGAGTCTGTACTGATTCCCTAAATAAGCCCCCATACTGTGATCACCCAGGCAGACACATACACAGTGACCCAAGACCACACATACCCTTGCAGACACGCATACACATACAGCCTGCTGCACACATACATATACTGCACCACCACCACTACCTCTGTACTAAACTCAAAGATACTTACCTGTAATGTGGTCTCTTCATTTGGAAGTAATTAAGTAATGAGGCACTTTAGCAGTGTTAATACAGCTGGCAGTGCTAATTTACATAACTGAGCAATTCAGAGAATTGTTTGGGTGTGTTAATTCAAAAGGAGAACCTTTGTGAAAACAAAAATAAACCAATAAAAATAAAAACAGTTCACGATGTTTGAGCAGCAAATAGCAAACAAATTACTTTACCTGTACGTATGAAACAGAAATCGTCTTCTGAATAGACTCACTGTAATCCAAGACTGAATATTAAATCAAGTCCAATGTAGTAACCACAAAAAGACACCAGCTATTGTTACATTCCCATGCAAACGGAACATGTTATAAATCCACCAGCGATGAAAGGAAATCCACCAACGAATAATCCAAAGCTCATTAAAACAGAATTTTATTATTAGTACCACCAACAAAATAAAATAACAATGATGTAATGCCACCATTTTACCAGGGTTAAATGAATTTACTTCTGTTATGCCTTTGTTAAAAATAAAAGCATTGGCTTTATGTGAATTGTATGGAATATTATATTGAGTGCCTTACTGAATATGGTTCAAACATTTGTAAAAAATTATTCATGAAATGTTTATTTAAATTTTTCCAGTAATGAAATTTTCATAAAAAATAGTTTCATTTTTTTAGATTCATATGATCATTGTTTTAAAAGTTTCAGATTTTTAACATGAATGTTTAATTTAAGAATGTTTTCAAACAGTGCACTTGTAATCATACCATTTTAAAAGGGCTGATTTTGGGAAGCTAAGCAGGGTCAGGCCTGGTTAGTTTTTGGATGAGAGACCGCCTGGTAACACCAAGAGTTTTATTTATAAGTCTTGTTGTAGTACACTGTTTTAAAGTGCTTTTAAGAGTTTTTATTATACAGTGACAAAGAAGATGCTTCACAAAATATTATTTGGTCACTTATACTTGTTTGCATATATTGTTATTTTTTATTTTTATGTTTATATTAATTCACTTATACAGTTTATGCACATTGTGTAACGTACTTTTAAGAAACAACAGACTATGAAATGATTAAGTCTTATTAGCCACTGGGTATAAAAAGGGATGAGAGCTAAAAAATGGCAGGTTCTGAAGAAGTCCAAATGTTTTGTTAGGACGAAAGTGCTAAACCTGCTGTCATGTTTTACTTTGTTATTTTATTTTTTGGTGGTGTGTTAATAATAAAATTCTGTTTTAATGGTGTTTGGATCATTCATTGGGGGATTTCATTTCATTATTGTTGGATTTATAACATATTCTGTTTGCATGGGAATGTAACAACAGCTGGTGTCTTTTTGTGGTCACTGCATTGGACTTGATTTAAGATTCAGTCTTGGATTACAGTGAGTCTGTTCAGAAGACAATTTCTGTTTCATATGTACTGTAGAAATAATTTGTTTGCTATTTCCTGCTCAAACACTTTAAACTGATTTTTAGTTTTATTGGGTGTGTAAATGCCTTAGGCCACTCTCTCAGAACGCCTTTAGCATGCCTGTGGAGATGGTACATTACAGTGATTCTACAGATTATGTGGAATCACTGCTGTGAGCCTGTCTGTGAATCAGAAAGGACTTTTGCCAGTGGTTTTCTAGATGTGCTAAGGCTTATTGCTGGTGGTAGCCCTTTCTGAATCCTAACCTTGGTTTCTTGGAATTCTTTGTTGCAGTTCATTCTTACTTCCTAAACATGACATTCTAAATGCTATCCTTCAGAACAATCATCAGCACAAGAACTTTATTTCCAACAGTTGTTACTGGATAACACATCCTAAGAGGACTGCAAAAAGTAGTTTTTTCTGTGTTGTGTAAATGGGTAATATCTGTGCACTAAAAAGTAACAGTGTTGTAGTGCAAGGAGTGCCATGATTACACTTCAATAACAGTTAAATGGCATCCTGGTTCAGTGCTACCCTAGAGCCAGACCCAGTCTTAATGATGCTTAAAAGGGTACTTTAAGCACCCCCTATGTGTTAAGATCATGTCTGGCACTAAAAGCTGACAGTGCCAGACAGTAAACACCAGCAGCAGAACATGAAAAAGCTTAATTTCATCTCCGTTTCTGCCTATTGTCTACTACATTGCAGACACTGTTTTTGAACGAACTTAGAAAATATATAGGGATGCAAATCACTTCACCACCGCTTTGCCAGCTTTCAAAGCCAGCACAACCTTTTTTTTGTTGTTGTTTTTTGTTTTTTACTTTTCTGTTACTGGTATTAGATGGAGCAAACAAATCTCCATGGACTACAAAGATTTCTGATGAGATCACCAATCATAACTTATTATTCTGTGTTCATGACAGGGTCTATATTACGTTACCAAATGCTTAAAAAAGTGAACGGTGATTAATCGACCCTATGTAAGCAAAAGCTTACAATGTCGAAATGTCAGCACAGTGATTTTTTTCCCTTGGAAAAAAATCGCCGTTCCAACAAAAAAAAAAAAGAAAAGAAAGAAAACACTTTAAACATTACATTAAGTGGGGGGCTTTGCCCCCCCCCTACTTAAATATACCAACTCTGAGATCGCACTACAGTGCCGAAAATGGCAAAGTAACGTAGCGCCCAAGCAAATTCTTTCCCAGGAAAGAATTCGCTTAAAAGCCGCTTCGATATTTTTCCTTTTCAGTCTTTTCAGTTCGACCAAGACGCATTTGAAAGTCTTCAGTCTTGTAATAGGAACCCTTCATGACATGGATGCCAAGAAGAACAAGAGCTTAATTTCTTGGCATCCATGTCTGATTAGGTAGTAATACTCTGTATTATGGACTGCAATCTTAGGTAATGCATATGGCTGACAAAATAATTCAGCTTTACTGTGCAAGTGGGATAAGATGATGCTGAATAAACAGAGCATACCTCTCAAATGCTATGATTTAGCCATAGCTCTATGATTTTGACCCTCAAATTTAGCTTTGGTCCTAGATTTGTGATGTTCCTCATTAAGTCAGACCAGTTTATGTGTCCATTCTGTATTAGATGTATAAACTAAGACTGTACCAACATTCACTGCCACTACCTAAACAGGGTCTAGTGTATAAAGACCTTTTATAAGAACATGGTCTTCTTTCCAGTCTTCTGCTGCAGTTTTTAAAGGATACTGTTATGATTTGTAATGCTTGGAGTTTGAGAGGTATGAATACTGTCCTTTAATTTGGCACTATGCATAACCCCTATTATCAGACTTCCAGGTGCCGAGTCTTAGAAAATAATTAGCAACAAAAAGCCTGTAATCACAATACTTTTTTTAAAAAACTTATTTCGTTTTAATGCAAAATTTATTTCAAAATGTAGCTTTCTAACCATATGAAATGTGTACTGCCCCGCACATCATCTTCCACATACAGTACATTTCCAGAGTGCGCTGATTATATTTTCACAGTATATGTTATACTTGTATCCTGTTTCATCAATGTAGTAAATAGTGCTGAAACTTTCCGTGTCTGCTGTTCCTAGAAATTGCAGGCAAAGTATAGGTACATTTTAAGAGTACTGCACTGAAGTCTGCTCAGATTTAGAAGACACAGTAAGCTAAGTTTCTTATAATGAAATGGATTTTGCATTCAAGAGGTATTTATTAAGTGGAACATAGTAATGTTACATGAGGTGCTGTGTTCCAGGCATAACATGCCCTGCATCTTAATATGAGGCTGGATATTTACGGCAGATATAAGCAATCATTAGGACTTGCGTAAGAATCTCATGAAACAGAAAGTGGTGGGAGCACATTGAAATGAGTAACATTTTTATCCTAGTTATTTCAGTATTTTCAGATGATGTCATTATTACTGCAAAGAACAGTTGGTCGCAGCAAGCATATGACTGTTAGCATTCTGTAACATGATTGAGCGGACCTGTTCATTTAGACAATTGTGCCATTTTTGGCCTCCCTTTAATAATGTTGGCACTTTTTACCAATTACAAAATAATATAATGTGCAGATAAAGCCAGTTTTCTCAATGACCACACTGATTATATCCTTAAATTCCTGAATCTCTTATTTTTTTTGCCATTGACTCTAAATGTAAAGCAAATTACAAAGGGAAAAAGGACACCCTTGTCTGGTTCCTCAGTTCAAACACGTGTCAGAGAGGAATCCTAATACCTTAATGTTTGCCTCTGATTCTTCATATATCCTCCTAATTAACCCTATTGTTATATCAGGGAATGCAGATGCTTCCACTGCTGTACTGTAAAATCCCAGCTTACACTATCAAATGATTTCTCTGCATCAAGACCTACCAACAACAGATTATTGGTGTCTTCAGATATTTGAAATGATCACTGCATAAAATGCTTATTATGTATGTTGCTATTACCTGCATTGTACTCATGTTTACCATTTAGACCATTTGAACATGGAGAATGTAGTCCACTTATCCCTGTTCAAAATGTTAATCTAGTTGAGTAAGGTTGTGTAGTACACGTACGTTAGTGTATATGTGAAGGTATAACGTAGTGGGTGTGTGTGTGTCTATCTATTACCTCCCCTGTTACAATGCAGTGCTCCAGATGGAACCCCTCTCGAGTCACACGTCCTGAGAGACAAATATGGCGAGGGTACAGCACTGTGTTGCTGTCCCCTCAGATGAATTTTTATTTATTTATTATTTATTTATTTGCAGTTTGCTTGCCAGGATAGTCCATTGGGCTACAAGGAGCCTGTT
>NC_056729.1:947362708-947450208 GCF_019279795.1 Protopterus annectens
TGTGTATGTTTTTTGCACAGGTCAAGCCATCCCTTGCAAATTATATGTAACAATTCTGAGATTATACAACAGTGGGGAAATGGCAAATTCCCTAATCTCTTACATGATATCACACAGAAAAAAAGCCCATATTTGCAAAAAATTAATTTTTGATCAGCTGTACCAGCTTTTTTCTTGTCTACAAACTGAACTTTAGACTACGTGTCAGCAAACCATGCATGTAAACAGAGAGAGATCTATATACATATATTTATGTTTATATATCCCATATGTCTGTGTGTGTATGTATGTATGCATGTATATGTATATAGATATATATATATATATATATATATATATATATACACACACACACATATAGAAATACATTTGTGCATATTGTGTGTGCGTGTATGCATTTGTATGTCAGATGACTAAAACAAATTGAATGGTTTGTAGGGTGCTAGTTGAACTCACCGGAGCAGTTGTTTAAATTGTTTGGGTGACTAATATTAAGCAATTCAGCACTATGCAGTATCTACCCGTCTCTGAATCACATTAATTCTGACATTGTGGTTTGACTTATTTGTGCAGCATGAATTGTGCTTCATCCATTGTAATGGTAATAAACTTTGTTTTGATGTTTACAGGTACTTTATGAATTTGATCACCAAAGATTCATGGTCATGAGTAGACCGCACCAGTTGTGAGTTGATCCAGCATAAGTCACAGTCAGACTTGATTTGTTGCTGTAGTTGTTGTTTGTCTTTTCGGCTTTTCCCGGTAAGGGGTCGCCACAACGGAACTCTGTTCCGGTAATGATTGGCACTAGATTTTTATGGTACTGAGTTGCCAGCCCGACTCCCAACTTTCAGAGAAGGCATGCCCATTTACGCATGTCTTTCGGAGGCCACTCGACCGTGGGGAGAACATGCAGACTCCACACAGAAGGCACTCCCCGCACAGTACCTGAGAATCGAACGGGAGAGCCTCTTGCTGTGAGGCAACAACGCAACCGCTGTAAGAGGGTTACTCTCTTGATTTGTTATCCTTGATCCCCACCTTCGTTTGTTTAACTCTGAGTCTTTTGTCTACCACAGCACTCCGGTTGTAAGTCCGTACCCTTGAACTTTACAGTGCTTTTAAAGCAAGACATATTGTGTAGAGGGGCTGGTCAGTAGAATCAGTCACCTGTCTTCTTCTTCTTCATTATGAATTAATGTGTGAAAGACTAGTATTACCTGCTCCAAATAGATCACATTCTTAAAACTAGTTTTCCAAAATGCTATTTTTATAGCATATTAACTCATGTTATTATTCTGCTTTATTTTAGGTTCAAAAATCATGGCTTCTGGAAGATCTTACTCAGGAACTGACACAGATACTGAAAGTGACAGTTCTTATGATGAGAAAATAAAACATAGATGGGACAGCTCTGATGACGAGGATTTATCTGATGACTCCCAAGTTATGCACCTCCAGCGAGGATATGAAGAGAGAGAGGAAAATGACAGCATGCCTGATGACTTTATGTCAAATCTGGATGTGACCAAATTCTCGCATGAAAAAGCTGCTGTTGGAACAGTTGTTGCCAGATCTAAGGGAGGTATACAGACTTCAAGTAAAGCAGGTGATACAAGTGCTTCTACATCTAATCCCGCAGGAAGGGAGAAAGGTAAGAGAATAAAAATCTATTTATCTGACTGTTAAATGTAACTATTAAATGTAGATATTTTTGCAATTAACTTTTAAAGGTACAGAATGCATAAACCATCTTCTTAGATTGTATTCTTAAAGATCAACTTGCAGATAGCTACTCATGTAGTAGTATTCCCGTTCTGAGAAAACAAAAACTATTAAAACATCCAAACGGGCATATCATTGGTCCTGAGGTGGGGGGTGTACTGTTTTTATAATATTTAACACTATGTGAATCAGGACTTTGAGTCCTGCATCACCCAAAAATGTCTTGAGCTTCCAACTTGTACCTGTCTACTTATGGGCATAAGATTTAGAGAAAAACTCTGAAATTAAACACTGCAGCAACAGCATATATTGATAAACCTATGCGTAAATTATTTAAAAATGCAATAGCAGTCTTAAGTATAAAATACAGCATAACAAGAAGTAGCCCCATGTTTAACAGAATGTTTGGGCACTTAAACAACTTAACATTTTTAAGTAAAATGCCATCCTGTTACATAAATTGTAGTTAACTGGCCGTTTGGGCAGTTTTTCCCTCTCTTTCAACTCTCTGGTTTAAAAGCCCGCGTTTGCGCTTGTTTCCCACCTTTCCTGTAACTAGTCTAGTCCAGATACAGATTTGCTGTATCCAGGACTGTTTTTAAGCTTCTGAGCCCCCCAAGCCAGTCTGTGTTGAAGGGAAGCCTTCTAGCTTATCAGTGGGAGTGGTAAGCACTAGGTAGCCTATCTACCACAAGAGGCTTGGTTTCTGGCCCAGAAATTGTAGTTTATTGGCTGTTTGGGCAGTTTTTCCATCTCTTTCAACTTTCTGGTTTAAAAGCCCACATTTGCGCTTTTCCCACCATTCCTGTAACTAGTCTAGTCCAGATACAGATTTGCGGTATCCAGGACTGTTTGTAAGCTTCCGAGTGGTGCCAAAGTCTGCTCTTCAATATTTCACTTAGATCTGCTAGTTTTCTCCTCTCCTGTACTTTTACTAGCTTATTAGTCTAGAACCTTACCAAACTTCTTGTAACAATTATTGTAGCACACAAAAGTGCTACTAGCACTAAATGTTCTACAAGGAAACAGCTCCAGTACTTATTATTAATGCCAACCCCTCCAGGCATGTCTAAAGGTCAGTTCCCTGTGCTTTCTCCAATTAACCTGGTGAACATAGGCATCCTGAGGCAATGTGGCAACTGCCTTATGTACACTGACAACCCTCTCCTCTTACCTCCCAACACTCAGATTTGTGAGAGATGCACTTATATATGCAAATTGGAAGCCACGCACTCTCTAGCCAAGACTGGAATACCTGGTCAAGAGGAGAAGGTCGATACTTGCACTACATCACATGGAACACATAGCACTTTAGAACACACACCAGCACTGCCTTCACATAAAAACACAAATCATACACCCACCTTCATGGAGGCTCTCAATAAAAATCTACCCAAACAGCAGAGACCTCCAAGGCAGAAACACACTCGACCACCACAACACAACACTAATCACGAGACACATAATTCTCCTAAACAGTGTGCCACTCAATCAAAGCCGCTAAGGCAAAACAGCATTCTCAACACACTAGTCATAGGTGACTTGATTGTGAGGCACACTGATGTCCCACTCAATAAGTTGAATAAGGAGAAAGTAACAGTCAGCTGCCTGTCAGGTGCCAGGATCCACCAAATAACGCACGTACTCAGGTCCCTCAACAACAGGTACAAATATGACTCTGTCATTGTACATGTGGGTGTGAATGATCTGAGATGTACCTCCCTGGACTACATGAAAAGAGACATGGAGGAGCTCTCGGATTATGTAGCCCAGGTGAGTATGACCCTAGCCCTGAGCAGCATCCTACCATCACCCAGAATGATACCACAGTACAAGCAGAAAAAGATTGAGTTCAACAGTTAGCTAAATTTCTGGTGTCATTCTAAATGGACCCAGTATCTGTCTGCCTTGGATGACATGATTGACAGACATTGATGCTTTGCCAGAGATGGCTTGCATCTGTTACCCCTGGGCTTCCGGATACTGGCCAAGGGTCTTACCACCCCTATAGTCCTTTTTTAGGCAATGATCCAAAGACCAAATTACCACCATATCAGCTACAAACAAATACAATCTGAGGGTCATGCTGCTCAATGCTAGAAGTCTAAATCTCAAAATGCACTCACTCGAAGCACTCCTTTAAATGGAGAACATTGACATTTGTGCCGTAACCCCTGCACTACCAGGCTATAACTCATTCCACACCTTTTTGTCCCATAACTTGGACTGAAGCTCCAAAGGCAGTGGTGTTTCCATATTCATAAAGGATGCGCACACCTCCAGACTGGTAGCCCAACATAATGCATCTGAGATACTTCATGTGCAGCTAACATTGAATAAGACAATGATTCAGGTCGTAGCCTGGTATAGGTCCCCAACCATGTCATAAGACTCACACTCCATGTTCCTAAGCACTCTGGAGAATATTAGAGTCCAGCCTAACACTCTCGTACTAGTCGACTTCAACTATCCCTCCATTAACTGGGAAAACTACTCGTGTACCAATACACTTGCCCAACGTTTCCTGGAATTTATTAATTCCAATGCCCTGGATCAGCTCGATCTTAGCCCCACTAGAGGTAGCAACATCCTTAACCTGGTCATTAGTAACATGGGCGACTGTTGCTCTACACCAGTAGTCAGCTCCTCCCTGGTTAGATCTGACCACAAACTAATCACTTTGGAAATCCACATCCCTCCCGCACACACTCCCCCCCACCCCTGCAAAGGTAACCACCATGAAAAACTTCTCCAAAGTTAACTTTAGGATCCTAAAATAGAGATGGCTAACTTCACGGCACCCATGCAAATGGAGAATAGTTGCATGACTGCCGAATCATACACCAATGCACTGTACGAACACGTACACAAATGCATGGATCTCGCCATACCCAATAGAACCAAGACGCTTTCCTCCAAAAAAAGGAAGCCAATCTGGTGGTCCCCTGCCATAAACAAACTCAACAACAGAAGGAGGAAACTGATATGGAATAAGGTGAAGTCCCAAGACTGGAAAAACTCCCTTATCAGCCTCAACAAAAAGTTGAGATCTCTCATTCAAATCCTCTAAATCTAGCTATAAAAACAGAACTGCAGCAGATAGTAAAGACAACCACAAGGCCTTCTATAGTTATGTAAAGAATCTCCACTGCAATACCCAGATTTTCTCCGAGCTACTGCAAAATGGTATCTCTTATACCAAGTCAATAGATATTATCAATATACCGGCTGACAGATTCAGTGCCAACATTACCCCTCTCTCCCCTCCCAAAGGATCAGTCACAATACCAGTAGATTGCCTATAAACAGCACTGTCCAAGGCCAAGAATACAGCTTCCATGGGACCTGACAATATCCCTGGCTGTGTTCTACATGAACTACAGAGTGAACTGTCACATCAACTGTGTGCCCCGTTCAATCATAGCCTCACCTCAGGCTTTGTCCCTACCGAATGGTGCACTGCTACAGTCATCGCTCTCCACAAAGGAGGAACGACTACAAAACCCTGGGAACTATCGCCCCATTAGCCTGACCAGTCTGATATGCAAAGCTATGGAACGCATTATCATGGACCTAATAAACAGGGATATAGGGAATCTCCAACTCTGGATCCCACACAGTTTGGTTTTGTGAAGGGTAGATCATGCCTGCTCAACTTGGTCAACTTCTTGGGAGGGTGGCCTAATGATTAAGATGTTTGCCTTACAAACACAAGGTACAGGGTTTGAATCTCACAGGGGTAATTGGCTAGGCTTAAAAAAAATGGCTCTCAAGGGCAGTTAGCCTAGTACTAATCTATGAACCTATGAACCTATGAATCTTTGACTCAGTCACCAGAGGTGTGGATGAAGTCAAGGTGGTTCATACAGCCTACCTTGATCTGGCCAAGACCTTTGATACCATTCCTCACTCAGGAATCATAGAAAATCTCACTAAGCTAGGCATCAACCCCTATATCACTAGGTGGGTTGCAAAGTGGCTCACAGGTAGAACCCACAGTATGAACATAGCTGACTCCAAGTCAGACTGCCAACCAGTCATGAGTGGAGTCCAACAGTGTTTGGTCCTGGGTCCTCTCCTGTTTGGTATCTACTTCTCTGAAGTCCAGGCCATCACAAAGGGACTCTGGCTGACAAAGTTCGCAGATAATTGCAAGTTGGGAGCTGTTATTAACTCCCCAAGTGATGTTGACATCCTACAGAAAGGCCTTACTGAGACCAACAACTGGTAACAGAACCATGGCCTTAAGCTCAATGCCAAAAAATGTGTCGTCATCCCCTTGGGAAAAACCTGGTTCCCATGAATTTACCACATCAATGGTGGTACATTCAACACAGAAGGCATTATAAGAGATCTAGGAACACAGGTTGATGGCAACCTCTCTTTTGACTACCACATTGCCACTGTGGTCAGAAAGTCCTTCTATGTGGCACATCTAATTACTAAGGGTTTTGCATCCAGGAAGAAAGAGGTCATTGTCTCCCTCTACTCTTTCCTCATTAAGCCAATCATTAGCTACAATGCCCCACTTGCCATGTACCTCACTAAACACCTGCAACAACTGGAGAGGCTGCAAAAGTACTTCACAAAGAGGATCCTAGGCCTTAAATATTTGTCCTCTATGGACAGACTCAAAAAAAACTCCAGCTATTCTCTGTCTCATATCACCTACTTAGAGGTGATCTCTGCTTGACTTACAAAGCCATGTCTGACCCAGCTCTGTTAGAAATGCCACAGCTAAAGAAATACCAATCCCTCCGGACCACATGTTCCAGAGACCTCAGCCTCATTACAATAATCAACAGAACATGCTGGAGGGATAGGTTCATAACCCAGAGACTGCCCATACTCTGGAATAGACTTCCTATACATGTCAAGCAGAGCACTTCACTGCCCCTCTTCAAGAGAAATCTTGATGAGTGGATGGGAAATAGAAAATTAACCCCTGGGATCACTCCAGTGGCTTTACTCAACAGAGGCACTGGGAACTAAGGTAGGGTGGCACGATGGCAGGGTAATCCTATGGGCTAGGCTTGTCAAGGCTCCTGGGCCATTAACCTAGTACACTCCTATGAATTTATAAAATTGGGCCAAACTGAATCACATCAGAAAGGTAAAAATGACTTAGGCAAATGCTGTTTCATTTAATACTAACTGATTAAATCACATTCACCTAACTGCATATTAAAAATAAATCTCTCTTTGTGTCAAGCTCTCTGATCCTACAGTATGGGGGATATGGTGTTCCTCCACACATCACTGGAACACAATGTATTCAACTCTGAAATAGCTTCATGTCAGTGGAAGACAGAAATCCTGACTTTAGCTATGAAGTCCAAGTTTCAGGTAGCCTACATTCAATGAGCCTTCAGCAATCATCAGTACATAATTCAGCAAGGAAACATCACACAAGTGCCCTTCACTTTCATTGCAGTCACTTTTAATAATTTGTCATGCTCCACATATGAACAAGACAGGTCAGCTTATTCTCGTACAGAGTGTAACTGCAGAGTTTAAGTGAAAGTGTCTGTTTATAGATGAATATTGTATTTATCTGTTGACCTGATTTTAGCTTGACTGTTTAAGTGAGGTAAAAACAATGATTACAGCATAGCAACAATAAATTATTGCAAGTGTAACAGGTGACAGAATATAATGGCTAGAGGAAGGAATTGAAGGGGTGATATGAAGTGGGGTACTCATTACCTTGAATTACAGTTTGCATAGTGTAAGATCTAAAAATTTCTTAGGAGTTTTATATCAAAAGGAGGTCTAGAAGCACATGCTGACATAAGGTGGAAGGTGCTGTCAAGAGGATGGAAGCATTAAGAGAAAAAGCAAAGAAGAATATGGGTATCTTACAGTAGAGCCCCCTTTTGCAGGAATAATGTGGGTGTCAAAAATATAACTTCATAACTAAGGACGACCCCCAAGGGAAAATGCTATATTTGCAAATTTGTGATGCTGAGCTGTATTTATCCATGTGATTGGCATAACAGGCAGTGTACTATCTTTGACACAGAAGGATGTGGTTCTTTTCCCACACCAGGTAGATTGATTGCTGACATTGCATAAGGAGGATGCTGCACTCCTTCTTGTGTCACCCTTTTGGATGAGACATTAAACCAAGGTCTCATCTGCAAGAACTTCAGCGAAGGATAGGGGAATGGAATGAAAAACTGAAAGCATATGGGGTGAAACTAAGCACAAATAAGACAGTAGTAATAGCAGCAAATTGGGGAAATAAGAAGAAACTGAGAAGGGAGATAGAAGGGAAGATAGTGGAACAGGTAAATAGCTTCACGTATCTGGGAAGGGTAGTTGAGATGGGAAATCTGAATGAAGAGGTCAAAGCTAGAATCAGAAGGGTTGCAGCCAACTGGCTTAGAGTCTCAGGTGTAGTATATGACAGAAGAATGCCAAATAAGCTGAAAGGTAAGATGTACAAGACAGTGGTGCATTCACTACTGCTGTTGTTGTTGTTGTGTCTTTCGGCTTTTCCCGGTTAGGGGTCACCACAGCAGAACTCCGGTCCACTAATGATTGGCAGTAGATTTTTACATGCCGAGTTGCCGGCCCTGATGCACAACCTTCAACGAAGGTATGCCCATTCACGCATGTCTCCACACAGAAGACGCTCTAACTGAGAATCGAACAGGACAACGTCTTACTGTGAGGTGACAATGCTACTGCAGCACCACCACCGCAGTGGTACAGAAACCTGGGCAGTAAAGGCAATGCAGGTGAAGACGCTAGAGGTGATGGAAATGAAGTGCCTGAGAAGGGTGGTAGGATGTGGGAAAGATGAAAAAATGTGGATATAAGAGCAAAAGCCAAAGTAGCTCCATTTGCTGAAAAGGTCAAAGAGAACAGATTATGGTGGTTCAGACACATGAGCAGAAAAACAGAAGACAGTCTGGTAAAGGAAATGTGGGACAGATGGGAAGAAGTTGAGAAGAAACAAGGATTTCCAGCAAAGCAGTGGATGGGATTGTGTGAAAGAAGATCTGCGACAGTCAGGCATGAGTGTCGAAGATGGCAGGAGTGTGGCATTGAATTGAGAGAGATGGCAAAAGTTAGTACAATACCCCGAACCCATGTAGAAAATGGGAAAAAGGGGGCTGATGGTGGTGATGATGATGACGATGATTAGAGACTACTGAATATCAGGCTTCTGTTATGATTAATTCCTAACTGCCATTAGGAAAAAAAATCATACAATGTGTTCTTTTTTACTTTAGTTTTAGGCATCACATCAAGCCTGATGTATGCACTACACCATGATCAAAAACTTAGAAATGAAGATCAAAATATATGAAATCTGACAAAAAATATACTCCAAAAATATAAAAGGAAAGACAGTTAAAAAGTTAAAAAGTAAAGAATAAAAGTCAGCCCTTTTAATCAAAAATATTGTGATAAATTAAATAGCAAATTAAGTAGTTTTCCTTGGCTGTATATGTAATTGAAATACTGAGCCTACCACTTTGTAACAGATAATACTGTCACAGGCAAAGATTTCCAGTTTTCTATTGTAAAATGCTTGGTCACCATAGAAGCTAAAGTAATTTTAATCTTGTATCATATGGAAAGGAGTCTAACAGATCCAACAAATACATATTAAAGGGGAAATATAAAAATTTAACTTAGTTAGGCAGCCAGCTGATATGGAGTTTGTTACAAACAACAATTTGGTGGCGTGCCCACCAACCGAGGCATCAAACCAACAATGTCATAATAACATTATCAACATTTTACATCAGATCGAGCCTACATCAAAAGAAAGTGGTGAGGAGAATATTGGACCCCGTACATAATTTTGTAATGGATTGTTACATTTTCGACCACCGTATTTCTGTAGATTAATACATCTTAAGTATATTATCTAGGCTTGTAACCCAAGTATTCAGTAGAAAAGAGTGATGCAAAGCTGATTTCCAGTTATTTTTTTCTGGAATATTTTCATTAGGTGTCTGGTCATTTAGTAGTCTGTACACAAGAGAAATTTGTTTCTTTCTCCCTGTGTTAGTTTCCGTCAGCTAAGAGAAAAAAACATGTTAATACTTTTAGATTATTAAATCTAGTTTTTCACAGTCCATTTTTCTGATATTTGTGCTACGTTAGAAAGACTAAATAGGGAGCTATAAATCTTATTATAGGAAAAGGGTATGATATTTTATTTCTGTTCCATGGTATATAAATACAACTAAATAAAGAGAGGCTAGAATCTAAAAACAGAATAATATTTCAAAAGTTTAAAATATCTGAAAAAGAATAACCAATGAATATATGACTTTAAGAACTTGTTACAGTATTCACAATTCTCTAAATTGCTTTATCATGGGATTGCATATTTATTACATTTAGGAAAATAATATTTTTTGAATATCCAGCAAGGATATACAACCATGATTTATGAGAAGAAACCAATTCCATCCTGGGAATCCTTGGAGAGCTATTGCTCCAGATAAATTTATATATAATATATTTCAAGTTACCATGGGATGAGTTAGGAAAGTCTGTAATGGAAAAAAAAATAATCAACAAAATTCATAATCAGCAAAATTTACATTTTTAGTATATTAATTCTTCTTAGTAAAGAAAAATATTTTATTTAATTTTGTTAATTTAATCTCAATTTTTTGAGAAATACATTGCAGGATTCTAGTATTATTCATTCATAATGGGGTAAATAAATCATTCCCCAAAATGAAAAGTTTTTATATTCAGGAACTAGCTTCATATCTTCACTCTAACTTTCTTGTTCATCATATAATTTTAATTTCTGTGGCTAATCATAATTAATTGCATAACCCACAATTTTATGAGAATGATCTAAAATCTTCTGATTTACTGTACAAATATCCATCTTGTAAAAATAAATTCCATCTGAAGTGAGTGTTGATCCGAAGAAGGGGGAGGGAGGCTGAATTTCTCTCAGCAAATAGAATTCTAGATGGACAGAACTGTGAACATTCAGGGTGACATTTAAGAATGAAGATTCAAATACAGTATTATATCATTATGTATTTAAAAAAAAAAAGTTCTAAGTCATTTTTCTGACCCCCATGCCTGACAGTCATTGAGCTGTCACCAATGCCATTTTGCTCCCAAATCTGTGGAAAGCCTATTGAACAGGCAGGACTGAGAGGAGTGTCTCAACAGGCTGTTTAAAGCACAACTCTCAGCTTCAGGCCCTGTCATACCCTCTCAGTAATCTTTAATTCTTCAACAAAATCCTTCACTTGAGTTGTTCTCTGGCCACATCTAGAATAAGCCTCAAATGGGATTGAAAACTGTACCAAGCATGAATTTTCACATAAAGTCTGACTTTACCAAGCTCTGGACCCCTGAATGAGGAACTATCTTCCAGATTACTTCTTTGTGTATGTCACAGAACTCAGTTTTAGATCTCATTAACTAAGTAATACATTCAGTTTTCTGACTAAAGAGCTGTGAGAAGATTCCTAAGAGAAGTCCTTTTACAGACTTTTTAATGGCGTATACCCCATTTCTGTACACAAGATGTTACAGAAGATGTAGTGAGAATTGCTTAGCAATGGAAGAATCAACAGCAGGAGCTTCATCTGAGAGCTCAATTTTTCATATCAGTCTTGCAATGCCATTTTGTCTTCTCATCCATTTTATATGATATAGGTTCATAAATGTGTACTAGGCTAATGGCCCTGGAGCCTTTACAAGCCTAGCCCATAGAAGTGCCCTGGCATTGTGCTGCCCGACGTTAGTTCCCAGTGCCTCTATCAAGTAGAGCCACTGGAGTGCTCCCCGGGGTGAACTTTCTATTTCCCATCCACTCATCAAGATTCCTCTTGAAGAGGGCCAGTGAGGTACTCTGCTTGACATGTATGAGAAGTCTATTCCAGAGCATGGGCAGTCTCTGGGTTATGAACCTGTCCCTCCAACATGTTCTGTTGATTGTGGTAATGAGGTTGAGGTCTCTGGAGTGTGTGGTGTGGAGGGATTAGTATTTCTTTAGATGTAGCATTTCCAACAGAGCTGGGTCAGACATGGCTTTGTAAGTCAAGCAGAGATCACCTCTTAGTAGACGATATGAGAATAGCTGGAGTTCTTTGAGTCTGTCTGTGTAGGACATATGTTTAAGGCCTAGGATCCTCTTTGTGAGGTACTTTTGTGGCCTTTCCAGCTGTTGCATGTGTCTAGTGAGGTACATGCCAAATGGGGCATTATACTCGATGATTGGCCTAATGAGGGAAGAGTAGAGAGAGATGCTGACCTCTTTCTTCCTAGATGCAAAACCCTTGATAATGAGATGCGCCACACAGAAGGACTTTCTTACCTCAGTGGCAATGTGGTGGTCGAAGGAGAGGTTGCTGTCAACCTGTGTCCCCAGATCTCTTAGAATACCTTCAGTATTCAGTGGACTCCCATCGATGGAGGTAATTAGTGGGAACTGAGTTTTTCCCAAAGGGGATGACGATGCATTTTTTGGCATTAAGCTTAAGGCCATGGTTTCGACACCAGTCATTGGTCTCAGTGAGGCCTTTCTGTAGGATGTCTACATCACTTGGGGAGTTAATAATGACTACCAGCTTGCAGTCATCTGCGAACCTGGTCAGCGAGAGTCCCTCCTTGTTGGCCTGGACTTCTGAGAAGTAGATGCCAAACAGGAGAGGACCCAGGACGGATCCCTGTGGGACTCCACTCATGATTGGTCTGCAGTCTGACTTGGAGTCTGCTACTTTCAAACTGTGGGTTCTATCTATGAGCCAATTTACAACCCACCTAGTGATATAGGGGTTGATGCCTAGTTTGGTGAGTTTGTCAATAATTCCTGAGTGGGAAATGGTATCATAGGCCTTGGCCAGATTGAGGTAGGCTGTATGAACTGCCTTGCCCTCATCCACAGCTCTTGTGACTGACTCATAGAAGTCAACCAGGTTAAGAAGGCATGATCTACCCTGCACAAAAACATACTGAGTGGGATCTAGAGTTTGGGGATTCCCTATATCCTTGTTAATTAGGTCCATGATGATGCGCTCGATAGCCTTGCATATCAGACTTGTCAGGCTAATGGGGTGATAATTCCCAGGGTCTGTAGTCGCTACCCCTTTATGGAGAGGGATGGCTGTAGCAATGCAGCATTCAGTAAGGACAAAGCCTGAGGTGAGGCTGTGATTGAACAGGGCACACAGATGTGGTGCCAGTTCACTTTGTATTTCATGCAGAACACATCCAGGGATATTGTCAGGTCCCATGGAAGCTGTGTTCTTGGCCTTGGACAATGCAGCTTTAACCTGTGCTGCAGTAATGCTGTGTGCCTGGCATTCCTCTGGTATTGTGATTGGTCCTTTGGGGGGAGATAGGGGGTAAAGCTGGCACGGAATCTGTCATCCAATATGTTGGCAATATCTGTTGACTCAGTATAGGAGGTACCATTGTGCAGTAACTCAGAGCAAACCTGGGTATTGCCGTGGAGATGCTTGATATAACTATAGAAGGCTTTGTGGTTGTTTTTAGTGTCTGCTGCAATTCTGCCTTCATAGCTGGTTTTAGAGGTTTTGATGAGGGATCTCAACTTTTTGTTGAGGCTACTAAGGGAGTTTTTCCAGTTTAGGGACTTCACCTTTTTCTGCAGCATTTTCTTCCTTCTGTTGTAGAGTTTATTAATGGCAGGGGACTACCAGATTGGCTTCCTTTTTTTGGAGGAGAGCATCTTGGTTCTGTTGGGTATGGCTAGTTCCATGCATTCATGAACGTGTTTGTACAGTGGATTGGTGTATGATTCGGCATTCATGCATTTATTTTCCATTGACATGGGTGCTGTGAAGTTAGCCACCTCTGTTTTTAGGAGCTCAAAGTCAGCTTTGGAAAAGTTTTTCATGGTGGTTACTTTTTCAGGGAGTGTGGCTGAGATGTGTATTTCCATGGTGATTAGTTTGTGGTTGGCTCTAATAAGGGAGGAATTGAATATTGGTGTAGAGCAACGGTTGCCCATGTTAGTAATAACCAGGTCAAGGATGTTGCTTCCTCTAGTGGGGGTAAGAATTGGAACTGATGAATTCCAGGAAGCGTTAGGCCAGTGTATTGGTACAGGAGTAGTTTTCCCAGTTTATGGAGGGGTAGTTGAAGTCACCTAGTATGAGAGTGTTGGGTCGGACCCAAATAGTTTCCAGGGTGCTTATGAAAGTGGAGTGAGAGTCTTGGAACATGGTTGGGGACCTATAGCACACTATGACTTGAATCACCGTCTTACCCAATGTTAGTTGTACCTGAAGTATCTCAAATGTGTTATGCTGGGCCACTAGTCTGGAGTGTGCATATCCTTTATGAATATGGAGACACCACCTGGAGCTTCGGTCCATGTTCTGGAGCTGAAAGGTGTGGAATGAGTTATAGCTTGGTAGAGCTAGAATGCTTTCTGCTGCTTTAAACCAGGTCTCCATTACAGCACAAATGTCGATGTTCTCCATTTTGAGGAGTGTTTCGAGCAAGTGCATCTTGAGATTTAGACTTCTAGCATTGAGCAGCATGACCCTCAGATTGCATTTATTTGTAGCTGTTATGGTGGTAATGTGGTCTTTGGAACATCACTTAAAAAGGCACTATAGGGGTGGCAAGAGCCTTACCCAGTATCCGGAAACCCAGGGGTGACAGATACAGGCCATCTCTGGCAAAGCATCGAGGTCTGTCAGTCATGTCACCCCAAGCAGACAGATACTGGATCCCCTTAGAGTGACACCAGAAACTTAGCCAATTGTTGAAGTCAATCATTTTCTGCTTGTACTGCTGTATCATTCTGGGTGATGGTAGGATGCTGCTCAGGGCTAGGGTCATACGTGCCTGGGCCACACAATCCGAGAGCTCCTCCATGTCTCTTTTCATGTAGTCCAGGGAGGTGCATCTCAGGTCATTCACACCCACATGGACAGTGACAGAGTCATACATGTACTTGTTGTGAAGTGACCTGAGTGCATGTGTTATGTGTTAGATTCTGGCACCTTATAGACAGCTAACTGTTACCTTCTCCTTATTCAACCTAGTGAGTGGGACATCAGTGTACCTCACTATTGAGTCACTTATGATTAGTGTATTGGCCAAGCTGTTTTGCCTTAGGGGCTTAGGTTGAGGGGCACATTGTGTAGATGAGCTATGTGTCTTTTGGTCTTACATGAAGTACAATGTGATCTGATGTCAGTTTTCATTCATTCCTCAACAGGTGGGTTCGAATCTGACCCCCAGATCCAACTCGGCCGTTTCACACAGCTCATGGCCACTAGAACTGGCAAGCTCCTTCTTTATGCATAATGCTGTATCTCCTAACCTACCTCAGATCTCATTTGCTGCTTTCAAATTCAGATATGCTCACTTTGAGCTCTCAAGCTGTGGTGAAGTTAGTTAGTTAAAGTGAACTGTTTAGTTGCTTATCTACAGTTAATTATTTTTTATATGTAAAAAATATATATATATATATATATATATATATATATATAGTTCCCTATCAGAAGCCTGAAACACTATAAGCTTGAAAATCAAAATCCTGAAATCAAAAGCCTGAAAATTCAAAATCCCGAAAACCCAAAATCCTGAAACTCAAAATCCTGAAAACACAAAATGGACATACTGACGTCATTGTGGCTTTGCTATTGTTAGCCCTGTGGTGTTAGGTCATGCGTTGGGTTCAGGTAAGTGTGCGGTTGGTTTTATGTTAGGGTTAGGGGCGGTTTAAGTGAGTTAGGGTTAGGGTGCAGGTTAGGCATGTATGCCATAGTGACAAATATTGGGGTTAGGGGCAGTTTAAGTGACTTAGGGTTAGGGCGCGGGTCAGGTGAGTGTGCGATAGTGACGGACCTTAGGATTAGGGTTAGGGTCAGGGTCAGTCGGTAGATATTAGTGTCTTTATAGTGACATATTAGCATTATTTGTGTTTTCAGGATTTTGAGTTTCAGGATTTTGGGTTTTCGGGATTTTGAATTTTCAGGCTTTTGGTTTCAGGATTTTGATTTTCAAGCTTATAGAGTTTCAGGCTTCTGATAGGGAACTATATATATATATATATATATATATATATATATATATATATATATATATATATCCTCCCTACCTAAACTAATTTAGCATATTTCTTAAATATATATATATATATATAAATATATATATATTATATATATATATATATATATATATATATATATATATATATGTATATATATATATATATATATTCTTAATAGCATTGTTGTAGTATACAATAGTGGTGGATACAATAATGGTAGGGGTGGCCATTATGGCTCTGATTATGCTAAGCCCTGATGACCACTATAATTCTAGTATTGGTGATTTATCTGGACACATAAACTATCAAGAACCTTTAGAGTATCCCTCCTCCAAACGTCCAAAAATTGAAAAGCAAACCTATGACCAATTATTATCGGGGCAATTGGAGGGGATGGAGCAATCAGAGGGGGAAACAAGCTCAGTAGGAGACATTGGTGCAATTACTGAAGGGCAAGAATTGGAGTTTGATGGATGTATTGTGAAAGATGACCCTGTTACCAAGGTTTTTTTTAATTTATTTTCAAAAGGTTTTAAATTTGCTTCCTGAAGAAAAATGTGTTTTAAGTAAGGTATTAATTGATTTGAAAATGTTCATTCGTAAAAAGAATGCAGAGCTTTTGTTAGATGGGCAAAGAGATTTGAGTGATGAATTGAGAAGTAAAGTGTGTGGAATCCCCCTTTGCAGCCCCAGCTTAAAAACTTGGAGAATGTTTTGAAAATGGAACTAAGGGAAAAAGTTCCTAATAACAAGGTTAGGTTTAAATTGACAAATGAAGAAAAAATGCTCTTGGAGTCTATTAGGAAGAATAAATATGTGAGTATAATAAAGCTGGACAAGGGAGGGGGTACGGTGCTTATGGATGTTGTTACCTATGACAGTAAGATGATGGACATTTTATTAGATGATAACAAGTACATAAGGGTCTATATTAATGAGGTGCATATAACGTATAAAAATCTCTATATAGCACTTAATGATTTGGTGCTAGTGGGTTGTATTGACACTGAGACCTTCGGGTTTTTACACAATAAGGAGCCAAGAGTACTGTCTATCTTTGGGATACCAAAGATCCACAAAGATGTACACGACCCTCCCTTGAGGCCTATAGTGGCAGCCAGTCAATCTGTTACTGCAACTATTGCTAAATATTTGGATTTGAGGTTAAAGAAACTTGTCTGTAGGTGCATGTAACATTTTGAAAGATTCATGGGATTTTTTAAAAAGTGTAAGGGATAAACAGATAACCAATGATGTCATTTTTATTACTATTGATGTGATTGACCTTTTCACCTGCATTCCCCATAAGACTGGTTTAGATTTTTTTGAAGAGATATTAAGAAATTACAATAGTTTTACTGAAAAGGAGATTTGTGTTTTTACCATTTTGATGGAATTGGTGTTAAACAATAGTTTTCTTTATTCTGAAGGGGAATTTTTTCAACAGTTGAAGGGAGTGGCCATGGGGGTCATGTTTGCCCCTACCAATGCAAATTTAGTGATGGCTTGGTGGGAGTAGAAATATGTGTTTAATTCAGTGTTTAAGGATTGTTGGGCACTATACAAACATTTCTTGGATGACATTTGTATATTTTAGACAGAGAGTGAGGAGAGATTTATGGATTTCTTTGAATATATCTCCAATAGTACTGATTTTTTCAGATTTACTTACAAGATTGGTTATGACAGTATTGATTTTTTGAATGTTAATGCTAGAGTGATAGTGGTTTTGAATCAAAAGTATACAGGAAGGAGACGTATTGTAATTCATATCTGCATTTTCCGAATGCCCATCCTCACTTTCACAAGAAAGGTATAGTGAAGGGTCAATATGTACGTGGTAGTCGAATTACTTCTGAGGATAAGGACTTTATTGATGAGTGTGACTTGTTGAAGCGTATGTTTCTGGAAAGAGGATACCGAGAGATTTTAATTATGGAAATTCAGAAAGAGGTGTTACAGCATAGGAAAGAAAGATTTACACAAATCTTATGTTCTACAGATATAAATACAAAGGAAGGGAGAATGAGCAATGGGGAAGATGGCACATATGGGAATGCCTTTATTGTGGATTTTAGTGGAATCTCCCAATCTACTAGAGACATTGTCCAAAAGGAATGGGACAGATTCTCTAAGTTTTCTGATTTGAACTTAAAATTTGATGTCCCATTAAAGTTCATTTTCAGAAAAGGTAGATGCATTAAAGACCTTATGGAAAATAAACTTGGGGCTCAGTCTGTTAGAAAAGTGGGTACCTTCAAGCATGGAGCATGTCAGCAATGTCCCTTTATTGCTGACACTTCTGAGATTATTGTTAGTAGTAGGAATAGACATATAATATCCAAATCTTATTACAATTGTGAAAGTAAAGGGCTGGTTTATATTGCGATGTGTAAAATATGCAAAACGTTTTACATAGGTAAGACTGAAAGATGTCTAAAGAGAAGAATTTATGAACATATTTATGATATTAGGACAGGAACAATAGAAATGCATTATATAAACACACATTGAGTTATGAAGGTGCTTCTTTTACTTTTTTGTATTGGATGAGGTAGTAATGGATGGAAGGGGTGGTTCTTGGGAGACCATGTTGGAATACAGGGAGGTGTACTGGCAATTGGAGTTGGAAGCCAACAAGTGGCCAGGTTTGAACAACATGGTCTACGTAGCTCTGGTCTTGAAATTAAGGGTAGTGAAACTAAATTCTATAACTGCTTTGTTGGACAAATCATTGTCTAGTTATTATATTTTTAGTGACAAGTTTATGAACATGATTTTATTGCAGATAATATCTTTATACATGACTGTTATTTTAGGATGTACTGTCTTTATTATACTTATTTATTATAAGTTTTACCTTACACAAAAAAAGGGGAACTTTTTATTCATTATGGATGTTTTTAACTTTTTGTTTAAGAAAGGGTTAAAACTTTTATTTATGTCACATGATTTAAAATTTTGTTAATGTTTGAAAGTGTGTGTGTTTGTGTGTTAGTGTTACCGATTTCTTTCCCATGGAAAGAAATTGGTGTTCTGAGCGTTCACGCTTTAGTGTGTTTGCTGTTTAGGTGTCGACAAAGAGGTGTTTGATTAAACGCCTCTTCGGTGTTATGATATAGACCCCATTTTTCAACCCCCCCTTAAAGAACCTTCTTTAGGAATCAATGAGGTCGTCAAAAGAGATGATTCAGAAAGTCCCAGGATCCTTCCAAGATCCATGTGGAGATAGTAACCTAAAAGGCCAGAAGGGGGAACTCAAATGGAAGACACCACCCATGCAGCAGAGGAGGCAGACAGAACCAGGGGTCCAGAGATTCTTTTTCTGACAGGCCCTATCAGCATTCATGAAAGGAAGCCCTATTGTCCACTTCTGGAGGCAGTTGGGTGGTCATTTATCCCTGCACCAGAGCACCTGGCTAGACATTATGAAAGATATGTGGGTGCAGATAATTATTTCCAGGGGTTATATAATTCCCCTTTACCTTCCACCTCCCTTAACAGTAAACAAAATTCCAGGTGTTCCATGTCCAACAAAAGCAGCAGCTCTAGAAATAAAAAAGGTGCTAGAAAAAAGTCTCATCCAACAGGACCCCCCAAACCAGATAGAATCCAGAACTAACTCGAGATTCATTTTACTGCCAAAGAAAACAGGGGACTAGAGAACAATTTTGGATCTCAGCAATCTGAACAAATCTGTTCAGTATACAAAGTTCCAGATGGTCATGGTTCAGTCCATTTTGCCTTTTCTGCAGAAGGATAACTGGATGGGCTTCATAATGCATACTATCACATAAAAATGAGCAGGCGATCCAAATGTTACCTGTGCTTCTGGCTGGAAGGCAGTCATTACCAGTTCAGAGCTCTGCCCTTTGGCCTCACCACAACCCCGAGGGTGTTCACCAAATGCATGACATTAGTAAAAGCTCTCTTGAGACTGCAGGGATTCCTGGCATTTCTGCATTTGGATGACTGGCTCATAACCGCTACAACCAGGCATCTTCTGATAAAAGCTCAAGACTATGTACTCCAAATTTGCTCTCATCTATGGATTACCATCAATCATGACAAAACTCAGCTAGAACCAACTCAGGCACTAGAATTCATAGGGGCTTTGTTCAGTGCAGTATCAGAAAAAGCTTCCCTTCCTTTACCAAGAATTCAAACTATTCGATTTCAAGTCAAAAAGATAATTCAAAATTCTTCTCTATCAGCTAGATTGATTCTACAAACCTTGGGGTCAGTGTCAGCTGCAATAGTTGTAGTACAGTTAGCAAGATGTCATATGAGAACTCTTCAATGGATCCTAGCAACTCGGTGTATTCTGCACCAACCTGTGTCCACCCAGATCAGAATAACTCAGGCATGCAAAAATTACCTACTGTGATGGATGCATTCTGATTAAATATTACAAGGCCATCCCTTTATTCACCCTGTGCACAAAGCCATAGTGACCACTGATGCTTCCTAGATGGGGGGGGCAGTTCTTGGGAAAAACAGCCCAAGGCCCGTGGTCCCCCAAAGAGGCCAACACACATAGCAGTGTCCCGGAAATGAGAGCAGTTCTCCTAATGTTGTAGGCTTTTCAAGACTCTCTGCCTCCTAGAACTGTTGCTATTCAGATGGACAATATGTCAGTGGTACTGTACATCGATAAACAAAGAGAGACTAGATCTTATCCCTTGTGTTGAGAAGCTGTGAGAGTGTGGCAGTGGACGATTTCATCCAGTCAAATTCTGTTTGCAATGCACATTCTAGGGAAATCCAGAGTAATAGCAGACAAGTTGAACAGGTCCATTTTGTTACCTCATGAGTGGTCTCTCAACATGAGAGTTGCGGAAAAGATATTCCATTAATGGGGGCAACCTTGCTGCAGCCTCTTTGCATCTCCCCTCAACAACAAGTGCAGCATGATCTTTGCCCTGACCCCCCTCTACCATGGGAATCACCGAGAGATGCTCTCCTCTATGGCTGGCCCTCTGGTCTCCTATATGTGTATTCCCCAATCCCCTTAATCCCCAAAGTTCTCCAGAAAGCATCTCAATTGAAGAGCAAAGTCATCCTCATTGCCTGTTATTGGCCTTGTCAGATTAGGTTCCCCTTTCTTTAGACTCATCTAGTTCACCTGCCATGGATTCTGAATCCAATCCCAGACCTCCTGTTTCACCCGACAGACATGATTCACCTGGACATTTCAGGCCTAAAGCTGACCACATGGTTTCTCCACTTCCATTGATAGCCAGGCAACATAGACTCCTATCTGTCATATACTTTTATCTTCCCATAAAGCTTTCACTACAAAGATTTACAGAAGTAAATGAAAAAAAAAAGTTTTTTGGGCACACAAGAAGACATTGACCCTCTCTCAGTACCAATACATAATGTTTTTGAGTTTCTGACTTTGATCTTTAATAAAGGGGCTAGTTCATCAACGGTTAAAGTACAACTAGCTGCCCTCTCAAATTTACATATAGGAAAACTTTGTAAGGCCTTTATAAGGGGTACCCTTCTTCTGAGACCACCTTTTAAAGATCTTACTCCACCATGGGACTGAAATTTAGTATTACAAGCTTTGACTCAATCTCCCTTTGAACCAGCAACTAAATGTGAACTAAAGTTTTTAACCTGGAAAACTATCTTCTTTGTCACTATAACCTCTGCTTGATGACTTTCTGAACTTCAAGCCTTGTCTTCTAAGCCTCCATATTTAATATTACATAGAGATACAGTAGCACTACAAACCAAGTCTTCCTTTCTTAATAAGGTGATGTCCAAATCCAACATTAATCAGTCCATTAATCTGCCAGTTTTCTTTCCAAATTTCACTAAGGTGAATATATTTTATATTTGTTGGACTTTCACAGACCGGTACATTTCTATTTGCATAGAACAAAGAAGTTCAGAAAAACAGATCTATTCCGTGTTTCTTTTGCAGAATCAAAATTAGGCAAGCCAGTTCCAAAAGTAACTTTAGCCAGATTGATGACTGATTGCATTTCCTTTGTCTATAACAACTTTTGCAGAGGATAAAGCTTTGAGAGCCCTTTTAACCAAATCCATGGCAACATTATCAGTGATTTTATCCAGCTCTTCCATGGACAATATCTGTGGCTGCAACTAGGGCTAACCCTCATACATTCATTGCTCATTACAAATTGGGTCTGGTCTTGAGGAGCAGAGCAGCCTTTGGCACAACAGTGCTCAGGAATATCCTTCCTTAGAGTCCTCCCAGGAATTCAGGTAGCTGGGAACTCTGTCCCATTTGTTGAGGAATGAATGAAACTTGATAAAATTAGATAAAGAAGTTATGTACTCACCATAACATTCCATCTGTGTTGTCCATTTTCATTCTTCCTCATCTCCCCTCCCACCCCCCCCCCCCCACCTTTTAGCTGTTAACTTATGGAAGAATGAGAAGGTTATAAAGGACTAATGTTTCTTTGGATGAGCTCCAGGTATTGGCGCCTGTTGTCAATGTGCAAATTTTTCATTTGAAACTATAGGCCATCAAACAAGATCTGAGGCATTTTAGGGGGTAGAGCATTATGAGTAAGGGAGGAGGTCAAATGTTCTAGTAGCCACCAGCTGTAAACAATGGCCAAGTTGGGTCTGAGGGTAGGATCCGAATCCAATTGTTGAAGAAGAATGAAAATGGACAACAGATGGAATGTTAAAGTGAGTACATAAGTTTTTTTGTTCTCTAACGAATGACATTAAGTATCTAATAAGTGCTTAGACTTGTTGATGAGTACCATCTTTATATTTCTATGTTCATTGTGGAAGACGGGTTCCTATTAGCAGAGCGAAAGATCGGAATCGCGAATACGGAAAGAGCGACACGTATTGCGCGAAATACGGAAATGCGAACATCCGAAACAGCGAAAATGGAAATGTCGAAGTGCAATGGTTGGCCCGTCTGCGGTATCGCTCCATAAGGTAAGTGTGTGATAGACAGGACTTTAGGATTAGGATGTGGGTTAAGGTAAGTTAATAGATAGGTAATGTATGTAAGATTTAGTGTAGTGTTAGAAGTAGGGTTTTATTTAGCTGTATGTATGTGCATTATTTATATGTTTTGGGTGTATGTCTATAGGGGAAGTGTGTGGTAGTTACGGACTTTAGGGCTAGGGAGGGGTTAAGGATAGTGCATAGATAGTTGTGTTTGTGGGGTTTAGTGTAGTGTTGGAAGTAGAATTTTGTTATATGTATGTGTATTTATTTTTTTGGGTGTATGTCTGTAGGGGACTTGTGCGGTAGTTATGGACCTTAGGGTTAGGGAGGGGTTAAGGATAGTGCATAGTTAGTTCTGTTTGTGGGGTTTAGTGTAGGGTTAGAAGTAGGGTTTTGGTGCTTTACTTTAGGTTAGAAGTAGGGTTTGGTTAGTGTATGTATGTGGTTTATTTATTTTGTTTGGGTAGGTAGTATGTAGCGGGTGGTGAGGTTGGCCGACTATGACAGTTCGTTATTTTATTTTTCGCTGTTTAGTGTGTTCGGGATTTTTGCGGTTCGCGTTATAGGTGTCGATGTTTAGGTATTCGGTTAAAGGGATTTTCGATTTGCTAATATAGACCCGTAGAAGTCTTGTGTGTGTGTGAAGGTTAGCAATGTGTAGACTAGTTTGTTTTCTGCTGTGGGCAGTCCTACCATGTTAAGGTCTGGCAGTGGAGAGTCTTTGATGGACATATGCTGCTTTCTTTCTTACCCTGATGTGTACTCAGGCAAATGCTCTTGCCTATTCAGTCATTTAATTTTGGTTGGTACCCTGCAAGCAAATCACTTGTGTTTATATGTTTGAAAACTCTGGGTGACTGGCCTTTACCTATGATTTGAAAATGGCAAACTGTGAGAGGATCTAGCCAGCTGTATTGCATGTTGCTAAAATATATATTCTCTTCCTATTCCTTTTAAATCCGGAAATTTTTCTTTTAGTTTAAGAAGCTAAGATCTGTCTAACAAAACATTCGTGATCTGTAATAATGTAGTTATAAAACCAGAGAGATTTGTCTTTAACGTTAAAAATGAGGAGTTTGTTTACTATGAGGGAATACTCTCAGGTCTACATCAGAGGCTTCATCCTGATAAGGTCTTGCTATTTTGTGACCTCCAGAACTAATGATACAGTCCACACAAAAAGAAAATCTAATCTTTGGTTTCAAATCTTGGTCATTTCACTAATTGTTAAGCTGCCAGCACTGAAATTGTGGACAATATCAGTCATATTTGCCCCATTCCAGTGTTGTCAGATATTAGAAGATTCAGACTTAAACTAAGTACCATAATGTAGCCACCAGAAATGGCAGACTGAGTAGTCCACATTTCTCTAAAGCTTCTAGTAACACTCATATAGTTTGCTTCACAGACTAGCTAACTGCCTAATTAACAAATCATCATTTGCTGTGAAGTATTATTTTTACTTTAAAGCAACAGATTACTTTGTGTATGCTGTGTTTGTGCCATTCAGTGGGAAAAAGTCAGAAGAATTTCATTTGAAGCAACAACACTGAGGTGAAGCACTGTTAATGTAACAAGGCATTTTGACTGGATACTTGGTAAAATGTATATGATTATGTGTAAGCAATGCAGATATGCTGTTAATCAGTCAGCTATTACATGTTTACTTTTAATATTACTTATACTTTGGATCTTCTGAAATTCATCATTCATAACAAAAGGAAAACATTTTACTACTTCAAACATGCCATCTTTTATATGGCAGGTTAGAATTTTAATAGGCAGATGTAGGAAAGACCAGCTGCTTTGTTGTCTCCAAATGGCAGGAACAATGTTAGCATTCTGTTGATGTTCTTTGTGTTTCACTGTTGCAGTCATTACATTTGGGTAATCTGCTGGCAGGTTGCCCTAAGTCGGCCTGAATTCCAAAGTCTTGGGTCCTGTGTCGGTTGCTGTCTCCTCTTACATGACATCAGGTCATCAGGGGTATAAAACAAGCAGCTGATGCCATTTTCTTTAGTCTTTCTTGCCACGCGGTGCCCGAAGCAGAAGCATTTCACAAGTGCCGGTTGGCCGACTCCTGAAATATTCGAGTTTGAGTTTCAGAACCGAAGTCTTCACTAAAGCTAAGTACCCCGTTGGGGAAACTTTTTTCTTGCTCCATACCGATGTCAGAAAAAGTTAATAATTGTATTACTTGTGGGAAGCAAATACCGCATAAGGATGTCCATTTATACTGTATTCCTTGCCTAGGCCCTGATCACAATGTGCCTGGCTGTCGGTTTGCTGCTAGATTTAACCAACGCACTATTAAACATCGGTATATTTTTGCCTCAAAATATTTTGGAAACAGATTTAACTACCCAGAAATGTCGTCAGATAGCAATCCGACTACCGGAGTACACAAAAAATGCAAAGAAAAGGACAGAAACAGACAGTCAAGGTCCAAAACCGACGACGAAGCTTCTGCTAACCCAGTCACCGGTTCGCCGGTACTCAGTGAGGTGCTTTCACAGCCCCTGATACCCTCTACTTTCGAGTCGCAGGCCCCTACCGAGACCCATGTGGAGTCCGGCACGCAGCGAGATACTCAAAGTATTGGACCCACGGATGTATCTCCCTCGGATGGGTCCAGAGCCGCTCAGTAGGCACAGGCTTCTGAGGGTGTATTCAGGCCTCAACATTTTTATATCAAACCGACGACAGCTGCAAAACCAAAGACAAAAGCAACTTCTAAAGCTAAAAAACTGACGCATGAGCCACGTGCACAGGCCGCTATGCCTAAAAAACAGATGATCAAAATGTCTGAAGACCTTATCACCTTGATCAGGGGGTACCCAACCCCCTCCTGATAAGAGGCCTAGGCAAGACACAGATTATGAATCTTCAGATTAGGTTTCTGTTTCTTCTGATTCCTCTTCTGATCAGGAATTATCTATACCTCCCTATGAGGATTCTGATGCAGAGGAGTCTATCCCATCTGCATCACCTCCTGAGGATTATTCATTTGGAGAAACCTTGCATACTTTGAGGGAGCATTTTCACTGGGAGAGTCAAGATTTCTCAGAATCAAAAAAGAGGCTCAGGGATTTCCTTCCTCTCCCTCAGCACAGGCCTTTAGCCATACCCCCTGTTTTAGACATTGTGGATGATGTGTTTTTGGGGTCAAGCTTGACCCCTGACTCCTTACCTCCACCTCTCAGCAAGCCTGACAGATATTACAGGGTCCCTGACTCATACAAATTTTTATTTAGAAACCCTGCTGCTGATCCTGAAACTGTTTCACAGGGTCCAAAGGGAGTTAAGGCCTCAACAGCAAAAAATCCTACCACCTCTGACAGAGATTCAAGGGCACTGGATAGATGGGGAAAGAAGGTTTATACATCTGCAACCTTGGCAATTAGGGCCTTAAACTGCCAGTTTCATATGCTTAAGTATCAACAACATGTTATGGGATTGCTGAAACAGAAAATGATGTTGATTTCTGAATGTGCAGAAAATAAAGAATTGCAGGAATGATTGCATGCAGCTGGACAAGCTGGAAAGCATACTTTGCAATGTGGTTTTGATTCCTTAGAGGCCTCCTGCAAGGCTGCAGTTACTGGATCTGTGATTAGGAGGCATGCCTGACTAAAAGAGCAAAATTTGCCCAATCATGTTAAAGATAAATTACTGGATGCACCTTTACAGCATGATACTCTGTTTGGTATTAAGGCAGAAGAGGTTTTAAAGAAAATGGAAGACAAAGCTAAGTCTATGCAAACTGTAAAAGACTTCTTACAAGTGCAGCCACCAAGATTTAGTAGACAATGGCCTACAAAAAAATTGGTCCTTTCCTGTGTCCGACAGAGCTCAAAGAGGCAAATCCAGATGCCCTAAGGGTTCCAGATACCAGGCACAAGATTCTTACAGGTCAAAGCAGTGGGGTGCTTCTACCTCCAAATCTGGAGGAGATAAAGCGCAACCCTACAGAAAACAGTCCCAATGACTTCCCTCTGCCTTCACCAAGCACTTACCTTTGGTAGCACACTTAGAGGGAAAATTACCACTTTTTGCTCAAAATTGGCAGTTAATAACCCAGGACAAGTGGGTGATAAACATAGTATCACAGGGATACAGATTCCATTTCCATACTCTGCCAATGGCAAACGGTTGGCCGGATCTGCCAAAAAATCAGTGGGCAGAGGCACAGAAACAGGTTACGTCCCTCATGGATATGGGGGCCATTCAGCTAGTACCAGAACAGGAAAAAGGACAAGGTTTTTACTCAAGACTGTTCTTGGTACCCAGAAAGGACAAGGCCTGGTGGCCAATACTGGATTTATCAATTTTGAACACATACCCGGACATTCCAAAATTCAAAATGCTGACTTTGCAGCAGCTTCTGCCCATGCTGGGCAAGAATGCTTGGCTGGTGATATTAGACCTAAAAGAGGCATACCTGCATGTCCCAATAAGGGAATTGTGCAGAAGATACCTCCGTTTCAAGGCTGGCTTAATGCATTGCCAATTCTCTGCACTGCCCTTTGACTTATCTACTGCGCCCAGGGTCTTTACAAAGTGCCTGGCAGCAGTAATTGCTTTTTGCAGACAAAGAAGTATACAAATATATCCATACTTGGACGACTGTCTCATTCAAGCAGAGAACAAGGACATTCTTCTTCAACACCTGTCATGTGTGAAAAGGCTTCTAACATGCTTAGGGTACACAATAAACGAAAAGAAATCACAACTGTTTCCCTCTCAAAAGATAACATTCCTGGGTGCAAGCTTGAATACAACTGCCCAGATGGCTTACCTCATGCCAGACAAACAAAGGCAACTGACTACTTACTTCAAACTGATGGCAACAAAAACTCAGTTATCAGCAAGACAAATTATGCAGGCTTTGGGCTTCATGGCATCCTGCATCCTACTGATTCCATATGCAAGACTGCATATGAGGAAACTTCAATGGTACCTAAAAAGTTTATGGAGTCAACATTTTCAACGTCTGGAAACAATGATTCCTCTCATTCCCTGCCTACAACAGGAGTTTCTATGGTGGGCAAAGGCATGTCACCAAAACATGGGACGGGCCTTCACTCTACCCCCTGCCAGCCAAACCTTAACAACAGATGCATCATATTATGCATGGGGGCCCACCTGGCGGGAAGATGCATTCAGCGCATATGGACCCCAAAACAAATGCGTCTGCAAACCAAAAAGAGATGCTAGCTGTTCAAAATGCCCTGACAGCCTTCAAGGACTTACTTCATCCAGGACAACTACTGATAAAGACGGACAGCACCACGGTTAGGTGGTATATAAACAAGCAGGGGGGCACGCACTCATAACCCCATTGCAGATTAGCCATGGCACTGTGGGACACAGCTTTGACTTACCAAATACATCTTCAAGCTCAATTCCTGCCAGGAAAACAAAACACTCTGGCAGACTATTTAAGCAGAAACCTTATGGACCCTCACAAGTGGAAACTAGATCCACATGTCTTCAGCATGTTAACAAAGAAATGGGGGATCCCGGACATAGATCTATTTGCCTCTCCTCAAAATTATCAATTGAAAAGATTCTGCACAAGGACTTAACACAGACAAGCATGGAAAGTGGACGCCCTATCCTTCAATTGGAAAAACCTATCAGTTTACACCTTTCCTCCTCTGCCTCTTCTTCCCAGGGTCCTACTAAAAGTCAGACAAGAGAAACCAAAGATGATACTAATTGCCCCGCACTGGCCCTGCCAATACTGGTACCGAATCCTAAGGAACTTGTTTCAAGACCCAGCTTGGACCTTACCTCAAAGACCTCAACTACTGTCCCAGCAAAACAAGCAGATCCTGCACAATCAACTCCAAACACTGAACCTGCCAGCATGGCTGATCATGTAGTTATGCAAACAACACCTCTCAGTAAAGCTGTGATGGATGTCATTTTGGAAGCCAGAAGGCACAGTATTAGAAAATCTTATGCTGATAAATGGAAGAGATTCTGTGGTTGGAATCAAGCACAAGGAACTGATACAGTAGAACCAAATATTCCTCAGATATTACAATACTTGACTGAGATGCTTGACAAAGGCCTATCTTTCTCAGCAATTAAAATCCATGCCTCTGCCATTTCAGCTCATTACAATACAGAGCCACCAATCTTTTCTCATCCTTTACTAAAGCAGTATCTTAGGGGAGCCAAAATTTTAAGGCCTCCCAGAAGATCACCAATACCTGCATGGGACCTCAGTTATGTGTTGGAAAAGCTCACCCTGCCTCCATTTGAACCAGCTGCTACTGTGGATATAAAGTTCTTATCATGGAAAACAGCTCTGCAACTAGCAATTACTTCAGCAAGAAGAGTCTCAGAGGTACAGGCCCTCATGGCTGTGGAGCCTTTTATCATATTTTACCCAGGCAGGGTGTCCCTGAGGACCAATCCTTCATTTATGCCTAAGGTGGTTTCCAGTGTGGCTCTTAACCAAACTATTCATCTGCCAACCTTTTATCCAAATCCGCAGAACAAGGGGGAGAGAATTCTGCATTCCTTGGACGTACACAGACAACTAATGTTCTACTTGAGCAGGACTAAAGCTCTAAGAAAAACTGAGCAATTACTAGTGACATATGCTGCAGGATCAGAAGGAAAGGCTATTTCAAAGCAGTCTATTTCAAAGTGGATAAGCCACTGCATTCGTTTCTGCTACTTACACCATTGCAAACCTGTGCCCAAGGGCATTAGGTCTCATTCCACCAGAGCTGCAGCTACATCAGCAGCCTTCCTCAGAGGAGTACCAACCAAAGACATTCTAGAGGCTGCTACTTGGAGTTCTGTTCACACCTTTACAAAGCATTATCATTTGCCTCTCTACTATAAGTCCAAGGCAGGCTTTGCCACTGCAGTTATGCAGAGCCTTATAGCTGCACCTAATGCTGTTTAGCTCCAGCCTCCCATCCATAGCTTTGGGATTCTACCCAAATGTAATGACTGCAACAGTGAAACACGAAGAACATAGTACAGTTGTGTACACTTACCATAAATGTAGATGTTCGAGTGTATTCACTGTTGCAGTCTAGGTTACCCGCCCGCCATCCCCCTTTCATTCTGGAGTTTATCTTTCCTTCTCTATCTTCTACAACCTATGTGGTGTATTTGCTTGTAGATGAAGGTAAAGCTTGTATTGATGCATGTATATATAGTTTATATATATATATCTTCTTCTTCTTCTTCTTCTTTCGGCTTTTCCCGGTTAGGAGTCGCCACAGCGGATCACCTTGTCTGCTCATGATTGGCAGTGGAGTTTTACGGTGTCGAGTTGCCAGCCCGGCGCCCAACCTTGCACAGAAGGCACACACACGCACACACTCACACCTAGGGCCAATTTAGAGTGTCCAATCCAGCTACCTTTTTGGGGGCACCTGACATCTGGGGCAAGAAAAACTAAAGAAAATGGCGTCGGCTGCTTGTTTTATACTCCTGACGACCCAACGTCATGGAAGAGGGGACAGCAACTGACGTAGGATCCAAGACTTTGGAATTCAGGCTGACTGAGGGCAACCTGCCAGCAGATTACCCAAATGTAATGACTGCAACAGTCAATACACTTGAACATCTACATTTATGGTAAGTGTACACAACTGTACAATATGCCAACTCTCTAGCTATCTGGAGAAGTTTCTACAGGAGTTCACCTATATTGCCATCACATTATTTCTAAAAAGCCTTGGACGGTTTATTACAGGAGACTTTATTGCCTGGGTCTAGGATATTTGTGAGTCTGCCAGAATAATGAGTAAAATACACAGATTGTGGATGCCATCTTAACCACCATGATGTAGACCGAACTGTGTAGAAAAATGTGTACTCCTTGACATGCAGATTCCTAATGTGGCCCATACATGAAAGCTCCCTTTGCAGTTATGAAAAATATGTGTGGGTATTATATACATTCTATGACATAGTATGCATTACAGTATAATAACAATTTTAAAGAAGTCTCAAATGCTTTATTAGGTATGTTTTGTAATTTTTTTGTTACATCAAACAAAATATTTTAGTACTAGATCAGAATATATTTTAATAAAAGAACACGTTTTGGTCCTTAATATCTTTATTATTACCTCTGGAACTGTACATATCTGCATGGCTTCTTCAGTGGCCTTCCAAATCTGAAGAGTTTACTGTGCAAATGGGATGTCTGATCTTTCTTTTGGACAGTTCTTACTGCACCATGATTTTCTTGAAAACACGACTTGAAAAGCTATTCTATTTACTTGTGACAATTTCTAGTATGCTACTGTTTTGACATTTGAAGTGGATGTTGCAAACAAATGCATGTAATTCCTCCTGTATAGTTTTTTACCCTTAGTTCAGCTACTTTATAAACTCTATCAGCTTCATGCTGCAAATATTGCTATGGCTTTTGTATTTATACTGTCTGCATCCTGTAAGTCTAATAGTCTTCTATAGTTTCTGTCATACTAGTATTTCTGTCTGGCTTCTCACATGCATTTCTTCTACTTTACATTGATCTTTAGACATGAATAAACAGGTTGGAGGGGACAGATCAATAAAGACTGTGAACATGGATTTCAACAAAGGATAGATGAATGGAATGCAAAACTGAAAGCACACGGGATGAAACTGAGTATAGATTAAACAGTTGTCATGGCAGCAAAGCGGAAAATCAGAAGAACCAGAAAATGACAATAGAAGGGTAAATAGTGGAATAGGTTAACAGCTTCAAGTGTCTGGCAGGGGTAGTTGAGGAAAAGGGAAGTCTGTGTCAGGAGTTCAAATATAGAATCAGAAGGGCTAGAGCAAAGTGGCAGAGAGTGCCAGAAAAAGTGTGTGATGGAAGATTGTCAAAGAAGCTGAAATGTAAGGAGTTCAAAACAGTGGTGCGACCAGTACTACTGTATGGTACAGAAAACTGGGCAGTGAAGGAGACCAGTTGAGGAAGCTAGATGTGAGAAGATGAAGCACCTGAGATTGGTGGTAGGATTCAGACTGTTATACAGCCAAAGAAATGAAGGTATCAGGGCAAAAACCCAAGTAACTTCAATTTGCAAAGAAGATAAAAAGGAAAGGACTGAGGTGATTTGGACACATTCTGGTGAAGATTATTTGGGACAGGCAGGAAGAATGCAAGAGGAAGAAAGTATGTCCAGTAAAGATATGGATGAATTATGTCAAAGATAATCTATGACAGTCAGGCATGAATTGTCAGAGAAGGTAGGAGATTGGCATTGAATTGAGAAAAATGACAACAGTTAAAGTGATACTTTACCCCATGTAGAACATGGAAAAGGCTTGATGGTGGTGGTGATGATTTTGCCTCAGACTGTCCTTTCTTTGCAACATAGTTGAGTTGCTGAATTTCAGTGCCTGTCTGGAATTTTTTACTTTCTGCTTCTATCATTGCAGACAGTGGAATTACCAAAAATTTTAGTTCTTCTTTTAACAATTCTTTATGTATCTGTGGTAAATAACATATGCTGAACATATTTGCTGTATTCACCTTATCTGGTCTGTATATTACTTTCAGATCATACTTCTGTAGGTTAAGTTTCCCTGAAATCTCAGAGGTGCTTTGAATAGATACTTGCAACATGTGTTCAAAATGTATCTGTGATATTTTCCACTAATCTTCTTTACTACAGGCATGTTCATGGAATTCCTTACATAAAATGCTACTGCTGACATTTCCCTTTCTGTCAGATCATGTCTGGTTTGTTGGTCTATGAATGCTCTTTACTGATGAGTAATTGAGCTTTCTTTTTGGGACCACAGCTCCTGTACCATTCTAACTGGCATCTGCTTGCAACACAAGTGGCTTATTCATGTTATACTGGTTTAATCTATAGTTAGGTTCTTGAAGTATTATTGTAATGCTAATGCATCTGTACCTAGATTCCCGAGCATTTCTAAACTCTTTTCCTGTCTACAAATCCATTCTAACAGCTGCCAGCTTTCTTAAAGTCAAGGTTACCTGTGGTATATTAGGCACTGGAAAACATTGTAATGCCTGCTTATCTTCTGGCTTTGATATTTGAACATTTGCTTTTTTTCTGTATGGTACTTTAGATCCTCTGACATTAGACTGTAATTCATGCTGTTACATAGCTGTCATTCTTATTTTAAATTTACTTTTACTTAAGTTAAAATTTGCTCCATAATCTATTCAGGAACTCTACTGGTCTCTTGTTAACTTCTTCTTGTGCCTGACCCTATACTAATAGATTACTGGGTATATCTGAAATACACTTCAAAACACAAAATGCTTTTGTGACAACACTTTGGGTCACTTCTGGTCCTTACCAAACAAAAGTCTAAGGAATCCATGACTTCAAAATGGCATATTAAATGGACACACTTTGGGGTTTTCCATCTAGCTTTATGTGTCAGGATCCCTGGTTTGCATTGAATAGTGATTAAAACTTAGCATATGTAGTTGTTGAGATCACTTATTCAGCTATGTGGCATAGGTAGTGCTCTCTTTTGTCCATTTTATTCAGATCTTATAGTTTAGTTGAAGTACAAATCTTACCTTTTTACACTGAGCGTATTGTTTACCTTATTTTGACCATTATTGCTTCTAAATGACACACAAACATTTTTCTCTTCTGTTCCTGCTCTCGTCTATTTCTGAGAACAGCTGATTCTTCTCTTGAACTATGAATATTATCAGGTTTTATTTTTGTGTGATATTCTCCTAGTAAACTTGCAAACCTATAAATAAATCAGCACAATTATGCAGAAAATCATTGCTATGGCAATCCATGGTATCTACTGTATCCTTGTGAATGTGTGACTGTTGCTGTATACATGAACCTTTAGGTTTCTCACTGCTAATTGATTTTACCATTCCTAGCTTTTCACAAGCCAAATAAGCCATGTTATAAAAAGAATTTACTTTTTTTAAGTGCTGTTTATTTTCTATACAAATAGCTTTTGATCAGTGGTTCCACCTAGTGTCAGAATATCTTCATAGTCTTTATCCATGTAGAAGGTTATTAAAATATACAGTTTTATTTCCAAACTTAGAGTTTTTAAATTGTCCATACCAGTTTTAAAAATGTATTTGTCATAATGAATCAAGGAAAGCACTTTTCAATTTTACTTATAGTAGCAGTCTCCATTAAATGATAATATTTAACAATATATCTATTAATGTCAGTGGGTTGAACAACCCCATGAAAAGGAGTAGTGTTAACAAATATTTAATGCTACATAAAGCAGATTTTGCATTCATTCAGGAATCCCACTTAGTAACAGACGATCTAAACAAATTAACCTTTAAGGATTATAAGATTTTGGTAAGTTCAAACTACAACTACAAAACAAGAGGTGTCCTAATTTTATACAGAAAATCAATGAGAATTCCAGAAGTAGTTGACTCATATTCAAGCAATGATGGTACACTTGCTTTGGTCATACTAAAACTAGATAGAAAGATGTACAATTTTGCAAACATCTACTGGATACCGGGTATTGGGACTAAAACTGTGAAAAAACATTTAGACACTATAGCATTAAAGTCTAAAGGTGAGTTACTATTAGCAGGTGATTTTAATTGTATCTTGTCCTCCACAGATACTACAAGCTCTAAGCTCTTCAAGATGTCCCCTGTTGCCAAGCACGTGAACAACTACATAAAAGACAGAAACCTAATTGACATTGACAGTATACAAATATTATTCTCCCTGAAGTATTCTCACTATTCTTACAGATTTGGCACACAGATTAACATAGACAAAGTCTTTGTAACCAGTTCATTACTGGCCAAGACAGATAATGTAATGCTGATGTCATGCCCTATGTCTGATCACAATGCTGTCACTTTCAATGTAACTCTTAATACTTACCCCTTAAACTTCTGCCAAAGACTACCTGCTTATCTAGTAACAGTACAAGGATTTAAAGAATGGTTTCTAGATGAAATAAAGCTCTACCTAGATGCCAATAATAATGGAGAGATTTCAGATATTATCCTATGGGACACTTTAAAGGTAGTCTTACATGGTAAAGTCAAAAGTTGGTATATAAATAAAAGAAAAGGGCGAGATAAAAAACTGGTAGACGTACAAAAAGAAATTGATGAACTACAACTAAAACTTACATCAAATGACAAATCTGCATTAGCTGACATATGTAAACTGAACAAGGAATATCAGGATATCATGCAGCATAAAATATCAATAAATCTGGAAAAAAAAAACAGATTACAGTCCTATTCAATTAATCCCAAGAGTATGCACAGGATTGTGATTAGATCTAAATATTTAAATGAAAAAGTCATATAAAAGAAATAATATACATTAGAAATAATCAGACTGTCAAAGTTACAGACCTAAAAATATCTTATGTTTTAAAAACCATTACAAGAATATTAATAATAATAACTCATTTACAAGTGATAACAAAAGTGACAACTTTCTTGCTAGTAATATTCAAAAGAAGCTATCCAAACACAATTTTAATAACACAGACAAAGGCTTTTCCTTTAAAGAATTAAAGGAACAAGTACAAAATCTTAAGACAAAAAAAGCACCAGGGCTGGATGGTCTAATTCCAGAGTTTTACAAACTCCTACCTGATAACATCTTGAAAATCTTACTCAATGCATTCCAAAAAGTTAAAACTACAGCAAACATCTCTCCCTCATGGAAATATTCTATCATCTCTCCCATCTTAAATTCAAATAAAGAACCCAACCTTTCCACATCATACAGGCCAATTTCTTTGCTGAACATTGATTACAAGAAATTCATGTTTATCATAGCAGACAGGTTAAATAATATTTTTTAAATATTAATTCATAATTCATGAAGTCTAAACCGGGTTTATCAAAAACAGAAAGGTACAAAATAATTTATTTAGATTACTGTCCTTAATAGTCTTAGCAAACAAGAAAAAAACGAGCTTTCTATTTTAAGCCTTGATATAGATAAGGCTTTCGACTCACTAAGTTGGCCATATCTGTTTAAAGCTCTGCAAAAATACAGTTTCTCCCCAAACTTTATAGGGTTAATTAAAAAAACTATATGAAATGTCCATAGCCTATGTAAATATTGGATCTTACCTATCTAGCCTCTTTGAGGGTGTCCCCTCTCCCCATTACTCTTTGCCCTGGCTATTGAGCCTTTTACAAATTGTGTTAGAAATAATGACAGTGTTAAAGGATATAAAGTGTCAGACAATTTATCCCCCAAGATACAACTGTTTGCTGATGACGTACTAATAACTTCTAATGGCATTGAAAATTCAGTAGATCACATATTATGTAATCTAGACTTCTTTGCAAACATCTCTGGTCTAAAATTCAATCACAAAAAAACTCGGGCATTTCTAGTGAATAAAAATGTTACTATGAAACTTAGATCAAAAAGAGACATAAACCAGGAGGGCATGCATATTAAATATCTAGATATGATTATTGAATCTAATTATTAAAAAAAATCACTCGCATCTAATTACCAACAACTTATAAACTCAATTACTAATCTAATTGACAGTTGGAACAGACTCTTCTTCACATTTGAAGACAGACTAACTTTAATCAAATTGATACTGTTAACTAAAATCTTATTCATTGGCCAAGCTCTAGTAATTCCCCCACTTGTCAAAATTAAACAGAACATTAATAACTTATTACTGCACTTCCTTTGGTATGCCAAAAAAAATACAAGAATTTCTCTTCTCTGGCATACCACAAGCTGGGATGAAGGAGGTATATAGTTTTCAAATATTGATTTTATTTAAACTTTGCATGTATTAACATAATGTTGCTTTGGAATAATACTTCTTATACATCATATTGGAAATCAATACATGAAACCTTACTTCTTAATAGTAATAGGACATTGCTTGAACCATATACTAAAATACATAAAAAAACATCTTTATATGGATTTAAAAAAAATATACATTCAAAGTTAAAGGTCAAAATTTGTTCTCACACCTCTTATAAACCAAATATTGTTGTTGATTAAAAAGCTTATGTTTTCTATCAATTAATTAAGAATTTATTAATAGTGATGTTTATTATTGCTTATGAATGTTTAATATCGTTTGATACTCAGAAAATATTAGAATTTAAGAAGGGTGGCCTATTATATTGGAATCAATTTCTATCAGCTAATAAAATAAGTTCTGCAGTCTGTTTGATCAGCAGATATAGTTTTTAAAACTGCAATTAGCTGGACATCCAAACTTGTAAGGACTTTATACATACTAAGCTCTTACCCTTATTAGAGGCATACAATAAGAGTAACTTAAAAATCTTGGATTTTATCTCAACAGTTATTAATAGCTTACCCAAGAATACTTTATACATATCTGTTATTTATAAAATTTTCAGAAATGATTTTAGCAAAAGAGTTTCTTTTTGGAATTATTCAAGTGAAGTTAATAGACAAGTACTCTTAAAAAGAGATAAAAACTTTGTTTACAGTCGGTGAAGGAATCCACATCTTCCCTGTTCTGGTGTGTATACACATGAACATTTTTACATAGATGTTTTTTCACCCCACATAGACTAGCAATAATGTACAAGAAAGTTGGAATGCTGGAGATGTGGATACCCTGATGCTGACTGGATACATATAATTTCCCCATTATAGTTAGACTTTAAATATCTTTTAAAGCTCTATAGAATGACATCTGTATAATTTCTGACTCCCTTATCCTTTTCAATGTTCCTGTTCCTGAAGTCATTCCTAAAAATCAAACATTTTTACTATGGTCTATCCCCTCTACAGCAAGGAAAATTGTTACTAAAAATTGGAAATCCCAATCTACTCCTGTCTTTAAAGTTTATTCATCTTGTGAAATACTTTTGCAAGAATGAGATTGCTACTGTAAAAGCAAGGACTAATAACACAACTTCTCATTTACTTGCTTGGACAAAATTGTCTAATCTGTTAGAGAAATATTAAGTGTTCTCTTATGTACATTGCTTTTTAAGTTGTTATGGACATTGTATATAGTTTGTTTTTTTCGTTAATATACTGTTAAGTTATTGTGTTATAAAATGAATAAAGTTACATTAACGGAATTTCAATGTAATGTGCTAAATAAAGGACTAAATTTTGTACCCACAGCACCGGTGCCTGAACATTCATTGGTAGAAGATATTAACAATTTTTGTAGAACCCTTAATTTAAAGTTGTTTTTTTTCAGATACAACTAGTTCTCAAAGATCTATTGGTTTCAAATTTGGTAAATCTTCATTTATGCCATAAATGGACAAATATGTGTCTACATTCAAGGAATGTGTATTGAGGGATTTACATTTTTCTAAAAACATGGACAGCTTTCGGAGTAATTTGAATCAACAAGAACGTGAAGCGCTAAGGCAATTACAACAAAATAAAAACATTGTGATTACTAATGCAGATAAAGGTGGGGGCATTGTGGTTATGGACTATACCAAATACAAGGCAGAAGCCATGAAACAGCTATCTGAAACTCGATTCTATATTAGGATGATAGTGGATCCAACTTCTAATTTTAAATTAGAAATAGATTCATTCTTAGAGTTAGCCGCAGATGAAGAAATCATCACTTCACAAGTGGCCAACCAACTTAAGGTTCCAGAACCAATGCCCCAATACTTTTATCTAATACCTAAGACACATAAAGATCTAAACAACCCTCCGGGGAGACCAATAGTGTCTGGTCATGGGTCTTTAACTGAGCCTTTATCTGCCTTCTTGACTGAGTATCTTAAACCATTATTGTCCATGGTCAGATCCCGTATTCAAGATACGACACAATTCCTGAATATTATTGAAGATTCCCAACTGGAGGAAGACTGGCTTTTGTGCACTTTAGATGTAACATCATTATATACAAGCATTCCACATAAAGCTGGTATTTTGGCTGTAACATATTGGTTAAAGGAATCAAAATTATATTCAACAGGGTTTAACAATTTCCTTATCTAGCTAACCGAGTTTGTGTTACAAAAAAACATTTTTTATTTTGAAGGGATCCCTTATTGGCAGATTAAAGGCACAGCCATGGGGGCGTCTTTTGCTCCAATCTATGCCGATCTCTTTATGGGATATTTTGAATTACATTTTATATATGATACTCAGCGGAACATCTATTTGGAACACATGGACATATGGCGGAAGTATTTGGATGACTGTTGGTTGGTGTGGCGGGGTAATAAGGATGTTCTTACCAAGTTTGTGGAATATCTCAATCAAAATCCATTTGATATAGAATTCACGATCAACATTGGATACAAAGAAATTGTGTTTTTGGACGTTCTAGTCAAAAGATTAGCGGATCATACTTTATCGACAACCATACACAGAAAGTTTCCGCAGTACAACACAATTTTGCATGCAACAAGTTCTCACCCCTGCCACATTATTACCAACATTCCCAAATCATAATATATGCGCCTTAAAAGGATTTGTTCATCATCTACAGAATATTCCATAAGAACAACTGAACTAACGACTAGATTTGTAGATAGAGGATATAACATAAATCGGTTAAACCAAACAGTTGCACAAACTGACACAAAAAGTCGAGAGACTCTGCTCAAATACAATAGATCTAATGGAGGGTTTCAGCCAGCTAAACAACCGATCAGGCTTGTTACTACGTATGGCAATAACACCAATTGGTTTAGACAAATTGTTAATAAACATTGGAGTACATTACAATCCAATTCATTTCTTCGGGATATTCTTCCTGACACTTGCTCCTTTTCTTATCGTAGAGGACGGACAATTCAGTCCAATTTTGCACATTACAAAAGGTATGTTCTGGGTATGAAGCATCAAACTACATTGTTTGGGGACACACTTGTTGGTTGTTACCCATGTGGACACTGCAGTTTATGCCAACACATTTGGAAAACTAAAGAATTTACTAGTAAAAATACATCTAAGATTTTCAACATAAGAACTTTTGGTAACTGCAGCTCAGATTGGGTGGTATATTTGGCTCAATGCTCTTGTTCAGCTTTTTATGTAGGGCAGACTTCCAGGCCAATCAGGATTAGAATTAGCGAACACCTCAGTTCGATTAGAAATAGGAGTATAACCAATGCCCTATATAAACACACTAAACAACACACAGCAGCTTCATTTCAGTTTATAATTATTGATAGAATACAATTACATAGAAACTTCAAGATGGGGTGGCATACCAAACTCAACAACATGGAACAAAGATGGATCACTACACTTGGGGCTCTCTTTAAACCTGGACTTAATGAATATCATGTACATGAAGGATAAGCTCTAGGTACTTAAAAGCAATACCAAGTAATATATTTAGGCAGTATATTATTATAAGTCCAGACACATCAGACATCAGGCTCATTTTTAATAACAATTTAAAGAGCATTTTTCAGAACCATACATTTGTCATCCACAGAAACACAAATTTTGGTCTACAGGTTATGTAAAACATCTTAACTTCTAAACATATGATTAATAATAATATCATGCGTTTGAACAAATAATGTAAAATAAGTATATTATTATGGACACACCTTTTATTTCTAATTATTACTAGGCAGTGTGTTTGGAAACTGTTATATTTGTAATATTTTGAGTTGGTATAATTAGATTTCACCACAGTATGGAGTATAATCTGAATATCCAGTTATACAAAAAATTTTTTCAATATATTTTGAATATTATCAGTTGTACAAATATATAAAAAGTGGGGAATCTACATTTTTTAGACAGTCATCATGTCTATTCTATGTTAATAATTTAGTTGTCAGTATTATGGACTAATAAATGAATATGGGTAATACCACTTTAACAAATGGGTATAAAACATTTAGCAGGATGCATTATGGTTTGAAACTGTTTTTGATTAGTAAGTCACATTGAAAAAGGCTTTCTTAGCCGAAACCGGTTTGTGCACTAATATTAGGTTGTTTTTACAATCCTAATAAACATACTTTCATCTGTTGCTATCGAGTGCTGGTCTCTCCTTTTTGTATAAAATGAATAAAAACATTTTGAGAAAAAAAAAGAATATCGTCATTGTGTGTACACATCTCTGTTTTCAGTTCCATCTAACCCCAATGCTTTAAAAGTGTCTTTTGTAACAACTTTATTAGAGTATCAATAAGACATTGTCAAATATACATTAACAGAAAAGAAAACAAACCATATTAACATTTTTCTATTCACATACATGATATATCCCATATCGTTTCTTTCTTTGTAATTATCTTCAGTCTAGCAGTACATAAATTACTGAAATCCCACAATCCGTGAAATCTCACTCATGCCTCCTCATAAACATTATTTGGCATGTATCGTTCCCACAATTTCCATTTATTTCTAAGTAATTTGCTCCATTCTCTTTTCTAAAAATCCACCCTCCAGTTCTTTTATCTCTTTTTTTAATATTCAGTACTTCAGATACACATGGTTTAGACATTGATTTCCATTTTCTAGCAATTGCTTTTTTTGGCAGCCAACAGAATTAAACTTGGTAAGCTCTTATTATATCCAGGCAATTCATATCCTGTGCCACAGCTCAAGAGAACCATTTCTTTAATTACAGCAATTTGCTTACCCAATGTTTCTGATAGGGTACTCTGTAGAGAATTTTTAAAATTTGCCAACTCATTAAAAAAAGTCTTTTGGCTTTTCCTGGTTAGGGGTCGCCACAGCGGATCACCAGTCTACTACTGATTGGCAGGAATTTTTACAGTGTCAAGTTGCCAGTCTGGCACCCATCCTTCAAGGAAGGCACACACACACCTACCTGCATATCTTTAAAGTCCACTTGACCGCAGGGAGGACATGCAGACTCCACACAGAAGGCGCTCCACCCAAGAATTGAACCAGAGAACCTTTTGCTGTGAGTGACACCGCTAACTGCTGCACCACCGCAGCCAAAAAAATCTGCCAACTCATTACACTTCCAAAATATAATGTTCTCAGTTACCTCTTTCTTCCTCTATCACACTTCCAGCATTTGCTATCTAAATGACAAACATTATTTTTAAGTCTGATTGGGGTCTAAAAATACCTATGCAAGCACTTCTAAACAAATATCCCAAATAATTTGGACTTTGCTGCCTACTTGGAAGCCATACATATGTCCTCCCATTGTTCACTTGTAAATTGTTATTCAGTCCCTCTTCCCGATTTTTTCTAACTTCCTTTGATTGATTGTTATAGTTGTGTTCCTATTACGTGATTGAAAGTATAAATCTTTGAACACCACAAGATCAAACTTGTATGTTCGAAGTTTTATAATTTCGAACAAAAAAAATGGACATAAAGTAACTGTTGTAAGAAGGGGGCAAACCCCCCTGCACTCCCTGCTCTTTAAATACACCTATTCCAAAATTGCACTACAGTGCAGAAAGGGAATATTTCCCTTTACTGCACTGTAGTGTGATCTCGGCGTGGGTATATTTAAAGAGCGGGGGGTGTGGGGGGTGCAGGAGGCTTGCCCCCCTACTTACAACAGTTATTGAATTGATTTTTTTTTTTTTGTTTTTTTTTCTTTAATTCGAATTGCTGAAACTTCGAACACTTGTATTCCATGTCTTCAGGTTCGAAGTGTCTGCAATACAATAATGTAATAGGAACCCGTTATAGTTAATGTGTAATATTTTATATGCCCTACTAATTATCCATTTTTTAAAATAGCTTTTGCTCTAGATTCAACTAAAAACTCCACCAAAGCAAGTATTTCACTTAAGATTCACCTATCCCTTTCTCTTTGTCTATATTCTGATATCAGTCTCTGGTAGGGAAGGCAGTCTGTAACCTGTAGTCCAAATATCTTCTTTGCTTCATCCCACTCTATTACCTTTCCCTGTCTAGTTATTTTCTCCCAATACCTTGGTTCCTTTACAGTTTTCTCCAGGAAATTCCAGCCCCCTCTTGTCTATTTTCTGTACCCCTACTTGCAGTCATCCCTATTGATAATTTTTTTTCTTTCAATTCTCTTGTTGGCTTAGTTCCTAGAATACTTTCTGCTACTTAATGAATATAATTTTCCGTATGGTTACTGTTGTTTTCCTTAAAATCTGCATCCACAGTTCCAGTATTTCACTGTTTCTTGAGCTTCCCCTCATCGTTCCTTTTCACTCTGAATTATAGATTTCTGCTTCTGCTATGTATAGGTGCCTTAACTGTGTAGCTCTAAAATAGCCCTTCAAATCAGGCAGTCCTGAACCACTTTGTTCTATTTGAATGATCAACTTATAGTACTTAACTCTGGCCTTTTCCCCCTCCTGGATAAATTCCTTCAAATCTTTATTAATTAGTGTCCAAAACTTCTCCTCTGGGTGAAAAAATATGACTGACCCTTATATAAAATTAAAGAGACTAAAACCATTTTCACTGCTTGTATCTTACTATCCATATCCATAAACAACAGCTTCTAGTTTTTATATTATATATTGTTTAATCTCTTCCCATATATATCATTAGCCATTATAACAGAAGCATTTTTAATCCATTGTCCTAAATACTTCATCTTATCATATCCACATAAGTATGGATATTGCTGAACCAATTTGTGTGTGGGTTGATAATTTATGGCTATGGCCATTGCTTTATCTTCATTAATTTTATATCCCAAAAAGACTTGAAGCTGTCTCAAAGTGTTCCACAACAGATGTCCTTTACTGGGTTTATCAGGTACAAATATAATCATCTGAATGTAAAGCCAGCTTTTCTTGATTATCATACCAGTTATTTATCCTTGCTTTTCTCAGTCCCTTATTTTCTTTGCCAATTACTTTAAATGTAAAGCAAATAAAGGAGAAAGAGGACAACCCTGCCTGGTTCCTCTGTTGAAACATAACTTATCCCACTTTAACTTTTTCTTCTGATCCTTCATATATCCTCCTAATTAAACATATTATTGTATCAGGGAATGCAAATGCTTCCATTGTCCTACTTATAGAATTCCAGCTTACTCTTTCAAATGCTTTTTCTACATTGTGTCTTATCAACAATAGTGATATTTTCTTGCATTCTGCTTCTCTATGGATCACCATTCTGGATCACCATTGTTTTAGTAATGCTGTCAAATGTTTGCCTCTCCTCCACAAAACCACATTGATCCATATCTGTCAATTTTGGCAACATGTATGCCATTATTTTAACTAATATAGACATAAACACTTTATAATCATGGCTTGAAATTGAAATGGGTCTATATGAATTTGTGTCTGATGGGTCTTCACCTTTCTTAGGTAATACAACCACCACAGCCCTCTTTTAAGATGTTGATATTTCCCCTCCTTTTAAAATACTTTTATAATCTTCCATGTATTTACTACTTTCTTCCCTCCTAGCTTCCAGACTTTGACAGAATGCCATTCCTCCCTGGATACTTTCCTGAAGATTGATTATACATCACCATTTGTATATCATCTCCTCCTGCCTTCACTGTTAGACGTTGAGCCTCTTTTCCTCTAATTTAGGCATAATTAAGTCTTCCAGAAATATTTTCATTTGTGCTCTTTCTTGATTTCCACATGTCTCTGCTTTGTAAATACTTTCATAAAGTTTTTGGAATACCTCTAAAACCTGTGTAGAATCTTTGATTATTTTCCTTGTTATAGGCCCCCTAGGTTTTGTGACACACCTTTCTGCTTTCTGTTACCTAAGTCGCTGAGCTAAAAGTTTTTGTGTTCTGATGTTATTATCAATAAATAGCTGTTTAACTGCAGTCTTTCTAAACTCATGCATATTATACAGATTCACAATTATTTTCTCTTTAACACACTGCATTTGAGTCTGTTCTTGTTCTGTGAGATCCCCATTCTTCTGTTAGCCCCTTTAAGCAATTCCTATTACTTGTTAACCATATTTATTTCTCTTTTAGTTCTAACCTATTTTGCATTCCATTTTCATTTTATTCCATTCACTAGCTTTAACTTCTGAAAATATTTATATTACAGTATCCTTTGCAATGTTATATCTCTCTTTGTAATTTGCCTGTGTCTATTTTTAATGAATGCTCAACATTGTGTATACTTAATGCAAGCTGTGAACATACTCTGTTTCTAAATGATGTTTATGTGAGCTATTGTAAAACTTTTTCTCTCATGTATGTACACCTGTCTGTATTTTGTATTCCTTCTGATATCATGTAAATGTATTTTATACATATGTCAAAACTAGTATTAAATGTGGAGCTTTTCTCCCTGAGTCTCCACTTAAAAAGAACTTTATCCATGTTGGATTTTCATGGTAAACAAAGATAAATATGTAAATACATACATACATACACACATTTCTATCTTCCCTAATAACTCACAAGTAAGTTCCACTACCCATTCCTTAAATTCCTTTCTTTATAACAGGTATGTGAAAAAGTGCCACTGCCTCATTTTTAATTCATTACCTTGCATTTTTATTTTAGTTTTTATTGGTAGATGATCTGGAATAGTTATTGGATGTGTTTCAAAGCTTTCAATTAAATGCACACATTCTTGTGAAATATAATTTTTATCTAGTCTAGCCCAGTTATTGTACCTTGGGAAATAATATGTAAATTCTGTCAAGAGTTCCTACAACTGAATTCACATATTTCATACCATATCATTCGTAATTTACTTCAGAAATCTACCCTCTTTTGTTATATTTCCCTTCTTGATCTCCCTTATACATTCTTATTTTATTGCAAATCAAGGTCTAGTCCACACCTATAAGTAAGATTCCCTACTGAAAGCAGATTATTTCTCCCCATGTTTTTAGGCTCCATAAAAGTAGTTTTTGGTGGAATATAAATACATATCACTATAATCCTTCTCCCTTGATAATAGCCTCTTACTACCATTATCTGTCTACCATTACTGTCTTTTTCATCTTCTATCACTATAGGAGATCATAAACCCCCAACCCCTTCTTATTTGTCCCTAATATTCTACTGAATATCCATCCTGAAATCCCTTCTTTGTTAAATTCTCAGTGTCAGGCTCAGTGTCTGTTATTCTAAAAGTGTATTAGTTCTGGTTTAAGCACTTGGGCTTCAGGCCAGTTATTTTACATTAAGAAGGTTCGTCGTCTGCATTCTTGTGAGAGGAGAGGCTGGACTCTTCCCTTCTGAGCTGGGAATTTCTGGTTAAAGGCTTATAGTGCCTGCATATTTGAACTGTTTCTTACTGGAATTGGTACAACTTGTTTGCTGTAGCATAGACTAGACCCAGGCCTGCTGAATCTAGCTTTGTTTGTATGCTTGTTGGCTTGTTATTTCCCTGAAACACTAATTCCACCTAAAACGCGGCTTTTCAGCGCTTCTGTGGATCCCTAGTGACATCTGCATTGCTTACTGTACTTATTTCCTTGTTTCACTTGAAAGAAAGTTACTGTTTGTCATTTTTGCATTTAAGTTACCTGTAACACATTACATTTAAGTTACCTGGCACTTGCTCACTAAAGCAATTATATAAGTCAGCACTAAAAAATTAAAAGCACTACACTCTCACAAACTCCCCTTGAGTACCTTGTTTCCCATTAGCCCGTTTTGTTTCAATTATAAAGGAATTCCCGATACTATTCTAACATGTCCAAAGGTCAGTTGTCAATCGCCTCTCTGGTCCAGCTGGTGAATCTGGGAATACTGAGGCAATGTTACAACTGCCTCATGTACACAGACAACCCTGTCCTCCTCCCAACAAATTCCAACACATGTGAGAGATGCAACCATATAGCCAAACTGGAGGCTAAGCTCTCTCAACTCAGTACTGGCGAAACCTGTCAGGAGGAGAAGGAAACCACACTCACTACAATTCCAGTCTCACATAGACCTACCACAACAGCAAACCAAACACATAAACACACAAAAACATACTTGGAGGCTCTAAATAAGAATCTGCCTAAGCAGCAGAGACCTCCAAAGCAGACACCCAAGCAACTGCTACCCCAAAACAAAACACGTGCAACACATAGCTCACAAAGCCAGTGTGCCGAACAGTCACAGCCCTTAAGGCTAAACAACACACCTGATACACTTGTAATAGGTGACTCTATCGTCAGGCACACTGACGTCCCGCTCACCAGGATGAACAAGGAGAAGGTCACGGTGAGCTGCCTGTCGGGTGCTAGGATCCGCCACATAACACAAGCACTCAGGTCACTCCAAGGCAAGTACAAATATGACTCAGTCATGCTGGTGTGAATGACCTGAGACATACCTCCCTGGACTACATGAAAAGAGACATAGAGGAGCTCTCTGAGCATGTGGCCCAGGCCGGTATGACCCTGACCTTGAGTAGCATCTTACCCTCACCAAAAATGATGCCACAATATGAAGACAAGATGATCAATTTCAACAATTGGCTTAAGTATTGGTGTCATTCAAAGGGGATCCAATGCCTGTCAGCCTGGGATGACATGCTCGACAGGCCACAATGCTTCGCTAGGGACGGCTTGCAGCTGTCACCCCTGGGCTTTCGGATATTGGCAAAGGCTCTTGCTACCCCCATAGTGCCTTTTTTAGGCAAGGCTCAAAAGACAAACCCACCTCCATAGGTATCACAAGGTATAAGAAACTAAGAGTAATGCTACTCAATGCCAGAAGTCTAAACCTCAAGATGCATGCACTCGAAACTCTCCTTAGCATGGAGAACATCGATATCTGTGCAGTAAGAGAAACCTGGTTCAAGGCTCCCGAGAGCACCTCAGCACTACCAGGTTATACCTCATACCATGCTTTTCGGCCCCAAAACTTGGACCGAACCAGAAAAGGAGGGGGAGTATCAATATTCGTCAAAGATACCCACACCTCCAGGTTGGTGGCACAGCACGAAGCATCAGAGACTATCCATGTGCAACTAACAGTGGGTAAAACTGCCTTCCAGTTTATAGCCTGCTACAGACCACCCTCCCAAACCCAGGAACCCCACTTGGCCTTCCTGAGAACACTGGAAAATTTGAAGGTCTCTCCAAACACCATTATATTGGGCGACTTCAACTACCCAAATGTAGACTGGGAGCATTACTCTAGCTCCAACACCCTATCTCAAAGGTTCCTAGAATTTATAAACTCAAATGCTATGGAACAACTTGTTACCACTCCCACAAGAGGGGAAAACATACTGGACCTGATCATCACCAACATGAGAACTCTATGGTCCAGACCAGAAGTGTATCCCTCACTGGTAAGATCAGAACATAAACTAATCTCACTGGATATTCACATCCCGACCCCACCCCCTGCCCAGAAAACCACAGTGAAAAACTTCTCTAAAGCAAATTTAACACTCCTCAAAACCGAGGTGGAATCCTTCAAAGCCCCCGGGCCTGTGGAAAATACGGCCCAGACCACAGAATCCTTTATAAACGCATTCTATGAGCACCTTCAGGAATGCATGGATCATGCAATCCCAAATAAAACCAAGACCCAATCCTCCAAAGGCAGAAGTCCTGTCTGGTGGACCCCAGCCATAAACAAACTATACAATAGAAGGAGGAAGCTACTACATGATAGAGCAAAATCACAAAAAGGGAAGGCATCTCTGATCAGTGTTAGCAAAAACTACAGGCACTCATAAAATCGTCTAAGGCCAGCTTCGAGAGAAACATTGCACAGGACACTAAGGATAATCGCAAGGCTTTCTTTAGTTATGTTAGGAACCTGGGTGGGAATTCCCAGATATGCTCAGAATTAGTCCAAAATGAGAAAAAATACATTGAACCCACAGACATTGCCAACATCCTAGCTGACAGGTTCAATGCAAACTTCTCCCCCCCCTCCCCACCAAAAGGGCAAATATCTATCCCAGCAGAGTGCTGCCCCCTGACATCTCAGATGCTCAGGTAAGAGCCGCCCTCTCCAAAGCAAAAAACACAGCATCAATGGGACCAGACGGTGTCCTGGGCTGTGTCCTACATGAACTCCAAGAAGAGCTAAACCCAAACATAAAACTACTGTTCAATCTCAGCCTTACCACAGGATATGTACCCAAAGAGTGGCGTACAGCAACAGTGGTCCCTCTCCACAAAGGTGGTGCCTCAACGGATCCTGGAAACTATCGCCCCATAAGCCTGACTAGCTTGGTCTGCAAAGCTATGGAAAGGATCATCATGGACCTCATAAAAAAAGATATTGGGGACCTACAGCCACTGGATCCTACCCAGTTCGGCTTTGTTAAGGGCAGATCCTGCCTCTTAAACCTGGTCGATTTCTTTGAAACAGTCACCAAGGCCATTGGCGAGGGGAAGGTGGTCCACACAGCCTACCTGGACCTCGCAAAAGCCTTCGATACAATACCCACTCTGGCATTATAGATAAGCTCACCAGCTTAAATATAAACCCCTGTGTCACTAGATGGGTTGCAAACTGGCTCAAGGACAGAACCCACATGGTTAGAATTGCTGGAGCCATGTCAGACTCCAAACCAGTTACAAGTGGCATCCCACAAGGCTCAGTCCTGGGACCTCTCCTGTTCGGTATATATTTCTCGGAGGTACAGGCCAACATGGAAGGACTGTGGCTGACCAAGTTCGCAGATGACTGCAAACTGGGCGCTATAATCGACTCTCCAGCCGACACAAGCATCCTCCAAAAGGGCCTCATAGAAACAGACAACTGGTGCCAGAGCCATGGCCTCAAGCTAAATGCCAAAAAGTGTATAGTCATCCCCTCTGGCAAAAACAAAGTGCCCACAAATTACCACATAGGTGGTAATCCATTAAATACAGAAGAAGTAATTAGGGACCTAGGGACCCAAGTTGATAGCAATCTCTCATTTGACAACTACGTGGCCAAAGTGGTTAGAAAAACATTTTATATAGCCCACTTAATCATGAAGGGATTCACATCTAGATCAGGGGAGGTCATCGTGCCTCTCTACTCATCCCTCATCAGGCCCATAATTGAGTACAATGCCCCTTTTGGGATGTACCTTACCAGACACGTGCAGCAACTGGAAAGACCCCAAAAGTACCTCACCAAGAGGATCAAAGGGCTCAAACAGATGCCATATGCTTCCTGGTTAAAGAAACTCCAGCTCTACTCAGTGGCATACCGCCTGCTCAGAGGCGATCTGTGCCTGATGTATAAAGCCATGTCCAACCCAGAATTAATGGACATGCTGCACCTCAGAAAATCCAAATCCCATCGAGCTACGCGCTCGAGAGACTTGAACCTCAGCACTGAAATAAATAGGACATGCTGGAAGGACAGATTCATAACCCAGAGGCTCCCTTCACTCTGGAATAAAATCCCAGTCCAGGTTAGGCAGAGTCCCTCATTGACTCTCTTCAAGAGGAATCTTGATGAGTGGATGGGGGATCATAGGTTTACACCGGGTATCACTTCTGTGTCACTGTTAGAGAGAGGCACAGTATACTAACCTCGAAAAATAGTATAGCAAAATTAATTTAAAATGGGTGGCGAAAGCCCAGCACACTCTGGCTAGGATTATAAATGCCCTAGGACCGATAGCTTAGTATGAACCTATGAACCTATCAAATTCACACGCTCATTTCTTTCCTAATGTACCTCCTGCAGAATTGCTATTTGCAGTTAGCTGTTAGGCCATTTATGTTCCAAGATAATATGTAAAGAGTAGCCATTATGATAAAAAGTTATTGTTCACATCAACTATAACTGGCAGCTTTTTCTGAAAATATATTTCCAGCATTTGTGTTATATGCACACACCTGTTCTTTTATACAGTTGTTTGCTCTCATTTCCATTTGAACCTATGTCTCATTTTTCCGAGACTTTTTGTTTTAATGAAAACTCCCAAACAAAAAACTGAATACATTTTCAGAATACTCCATCCCCCATTAGTTTATAACAAACTCACATTACTATGTACATCTTTAAAATATTAAGGTTAACTCTCCAGTCAGGAATAATTACTCCAAATCAACCTCTGTTCTCATAGGTATTACCTGACTTAAAATTAAGGGTATCCAAGAAAAGCACATGCTATAGCCTATGTTCCCACTTAACGCTGATTGCCTCTGTTCTTGTATTGCCTCTGTTCCACTGCCAGATGTGAAAAACAGTGTATATGCTTTCAGAAAACATTACCTTTTAGCCCTAAGCAAATGTAAACTGGCATCTTTAAATAAAACTAAATTGTACACTGTTATCTTTAGTGCATTAAAGTATTAAGGCTGCTGTCACTTATTCGCTTCCCATAATTTCAAACTTTATTTTTAATTAACTGCTTGCGATTGTACCTTTAAAGTGTGCATTTCCCTCAGCAAAGAATGCTGAGAACTCTCAGCATTGATTGGTTGCACCTACAGGCAGCTTGTCTTCATGTAAAATTAATTAGCAATGAATCTTTGCAAATTTCACTCACAACAGACTCTACAACTGCCTTTAGCTGTAGAGATCTTGACTCTCACCAAACATTTTCTTATGGGAAAAAAAACACGCTAATGTCTTTGCAGATGTAAGAACCTTGTCATTTTTCATGGCTTTCATCATTTGGTCATATTTTTCAAGCCTATTTGCTTTCAAAAACATTTGTTTATAGCTCAAGCCGAGGACATCAATATTAGATATTCACCCTTGTAAAAATGAGAGAAAATATCTTAATTCTACAGGTAATATAATCATTGCATTTTTACACCACACCCCCATTCTAGAATCCCAAGAGCACAGCAAATTAGCATTATACTTGCTTTTGTCCAGCCTTTCTTCTCTTATAATACTGTATATCTATTTCTTACAACTAAGCAAATAGTTGTTTACTTGAACATGTTTAATACATGCAATAGTCACTGAAAATACTCACCCCCACATTTAAAATACCCCTGACTACACATTGTACAAAACTGCTTTACTATATGTTACATGCTATTATATCATGAAATGCTTTATACAGATAGTAATAAGAACAAAAAATTGTTTTACTTACAGTTACTTTTTCCCTTCCAAACATTAATTACATAAAGAAGGGCATATACTTTAAAAGTATTTAAGGCACAATATTATAGTCGTCACTTGTTTCTACATTAAATTCAACATTTTGTTTGTACGTGCCATCATTCCTTGTCAGCTCTCTGACCTGCAGTCTTATCTTAATGTTTCTGATTCATTTTCAGACTTTGGTTTATTAACAACTTTTTTCACTTCAGAAGCATCATTAAACTTTTTTCACGATTCTATTCAACAACATGCACATCCTTTTGACCACACTTTTTCATTTTACACACCGTAGAAAATGTAATTTTGACACAGATTCTACATGCTTTAAAAGCAGGACAAGGCTTCCGCTAATGCTTACAGCCACACTTCTATATGGCTTGAATTTCAAATCGATTATCTTTTTTCTTGCTTGCATATTGTCACATAGTTCTCTTTTTTCACAGCCATTACTGTTACAACATATCTCTATTTTATTTCTCATGTTTGGATTTTATTTGGCTGACATTTATCTTTTACACTTAATCTACCTCAGGTTAGTTCTTTCAACTGTGTAGTTTTATTTTCACTTGCTCTATGCACATCCAAAGCTTTTGGTAATACAAGTCTGCTTTTAATAGTCGATTGTTCCATAATTGTGCATACTGTAAACTTTTTTGTTTCATATTTATGAATCATGCAACTCATCAAATTCATAGTCTTTGACTTCATGTTTTAGCGTGATAAAATATCTGTACCCATTCTAGGAGCTTTTAAATAGCAAGATTTTTCTAGCTATACAGTAGTTCTTGAACTTCTGTTTCATGGCTACTTTTGTCCTTCTCCTTTTCAAACATGTGTAAGACATCTTCTGTGACATGTTAGAGGAACATAACACACCAGACTTTTCAGGTTTCTCAGATAATTCACTGCCGGTGAGGAATGAATTGAATTTTTGGGTCTAAAGCTTCCAGTTTTGTGTTAAATTTCATTGATGTAAGGGAATTTCTAGTTGATGGACTGGACTGTTTTTCACAGTAATTCCAAATACATAAGCTCATATGAATTTCTTCATGTCTGTAAATATAATTTTCCACTGTGATACCTGTTGATTTGTTAAAATTATGAATCAACAATACAGACACATTGTAGATGTCAGTTAATGTCCTGGAGGTCTTTGATCAGATTAAACTCTCTAGAAGAAAGTGCACCACATGGTATGCATCTTCCTATAGCTAGCTCATTAGTTTCTAAAGCTATATACCTCACTTATGGATGGTTTTGTGATGAATCCTGTAGGCTTGCTGTGTTTCTTGTCAAAGTTATGAAATGAGCTGGCTTTGCTCATGAGGTTTCCTCTACTGTTCTTATGCAAGGGCATGTCTCAAACTTGGCCTTTTCATTTCATGTGGCCATATTTGGCCTGGTGGTAGAATCAGTACCATGGTCAGAGTACAGACTGGTTTGAGAATTACTGGTGCTTCCTTGAGTTAAGTCACTCAATAGAGAGCATGTTCAATACATGGGTTTAAGAAATATCACAAGAAATGACCTCATCCCTATCCTGTACCAGCTTCAGTTGGCTAACCTAAAGGTCTGATAGCTATTTATAATACTCCAATCTCTACTTCAGTGCAGCTGATTGTTACCTGTATGCCCAACTGTTCCTTAATATGACTCGCAAACAGAGGGTAGTTCTCACATTTGAGCACATCCTTTTGAGCATATCTTGGGAAGATTAGGTTTACTTAGGGGGAATATTAGCCTGGATGCACATTGTGCGGCACTTCATTTAAGAGTCTCAATATTCTTGCCAAATGGCATTTCTAGTGCAGCTAAACATCTAGCCGTATTTTCTTCAGGTGATCAGCGGACTGTACACTCCAGTGTGTATGAGCTATCACAGTTTTTTCCCCCTCCTACCTGTAGAAGGTTTTTGCATGATTCTTCACACAAAAGGTGTCCAAAATTCAGTTTCCTCTTCCTTTGCCTGCCTCAAATGATTGTAGTAGAATGAAGCATATGTACCCCTTGTTCTGCATTGCTCTGTTTTCTGCTATACTGCCTATGAGGATAACTTGAATGTAATTTCACCTTTCTATGCCTTATGACTTTTTACATTGCACTTGGAGGCAATTGGGACAGATATTAATAAAACAAACTGTCATGAGAAGAACCTACTAAAACCTGGATTCAAGCAATAAACTTCTTGGTCACCAGGAGTAGCAACAAATGAAGCCAGAAGTTGAATGCTTTCATTCTCAATTTATTAAATGAACTGCATCAGAAACAGATAAGACAATAAAAGACAATAATATTTATGAAAAGGCAACCAATGAATTCAAACTTCAGCTCTGACGTCACTTCCTACCCGAACTATTTAAGAACAGTTAATATTTAAATTATCATTTAGTCCTGGAAATACATCACAATTAAGCATCAGCTGCCATCTTAGTTCTTTTACATCCAAAAAGGAGTTAACGGCCCCTATAAAAATAGGTATTTTTTCCATTACCAAAAAATTTAACCCAGTGAATTTGGGACAAGTGTAAGTGCATTTCACTAAAGCATTTTACTATCTTTGTTCTTAATAGCTAAAATATATTCTTTAATTCTGTTCACTAAACACTGGGTAGTTTTTCCGACATAATAACTGGAACAAGAGATACACTCCCCTAAATACACAACATTACGAGAAGAACAGTCATAATACCTAATCATTTTAACTAAAAATCCATAGCTTTCAATGAAATGTTGATTACAAATATAAATATGACTGCATGCTTTACATTTTCCATATTTCAACATCTCCATTCTACACTTTAGTTGTAGGCACTCCTTTTGGATTCCCTTTTTCAAAAAAAGACAAGCATCTTTGTCTTTTTAAAACAAAAATGTAGACTATTCCATAAAATGTTATATAATTATTGATTTCCTTGTATAATACACCAATTCTTCTTTATAATATTTTTAATAGCAAACATATCATGACTAATTGGCAATGGGAAACTGTGTATAAAGTCAACTTCCTGTTTAGGACTTTTAAATACAAAACCATATTTTAGTATAGGAAAATATTTTGTATACCTAAAATTAATTATTGCATTCATGAACTTACATACTAAGCTTTCAGGAGAATGTCATTCTAAAACAAATGTTTTAAATTAATACATTCTTCAAAGAATATTTTTCAACACTAATAATTCTTGAAAGCCTAATATATTGCCCCTTAGTAATATTTGATTTCATAAAATTGGGGTGCTGGCATTTGAAATCTAAATAATTGTTCATAAATGTATTTTTCCTATGTCTGTTAGAATGAAATATTAAACTGTTTTTATCTAAAATCAATTCTGTGTCTTAGAATGGCAATTTAGTTCCCTTACTGGATATGGTAAAATTTAAAAATCCAATACTTTGTCTAATATCATAAAGAAATTGATCTAATTTGTTTTCGGTCCCTTGCCAAATGAAAAATATATAATCAATATAACATCTGTATAATTTTTTGTCAAACATTTATTTTAGTTAGATAATCAATTTCCCAAGCACTGAGAACCAAATTGGTGTGTGCAGGAGCCATTTTGGTACACATTGCAATGCCCAGTTGTTGTTGATAGTGTGATGATAGGAAGTACTGCTAGCCATGCCAAGAGAAACAGGGCAGTGGATTTGTAACATATGCAAGCACAGCTAGCTGGAATTTTGTAAATAATTATGTCATTTGTATATGAAACTGATTTGTGCAGATGCTTGTGCTGCAAATGTATTTGTAAGGTTTGCTTGTGTTAAAATGTATCAGTTGTGTGCCCTGCTGGAAGGAAAAGAAATGTACATGCAGTATTGTTACTGTTCAATGTATACATTGTAACAGCATATACTGGAAGTGAAGAGATTAATCTTAATCCACCTGACTTTGCAAAATGTTATTGAAATTAAATTACTTTATGGGTTAAGCCATAAAGATATTATCCCACAATTTTGAATGGAGCCAGAGATGGAATGTTTGTGGTGGAGAATATTTGGTAGCTCCTGTAGGAAGATTGAAATGGTTTTATGACTTCCAGCAGCTGCACCACATCCTAGCATAGCTGTATCTGTGTGTATTGTAGCACATAGGTGCTAAACCATGGTAGCTTCTAGTGATGGGGGATAGTGAGGGAAACAGAGTCAGATGACCACATGTATGTGATGTCATTCTGTACAGAAATAATGTTTTAATAATGGAGGAGACTGAAGTCTTGGCAGAATTCTGTATTCTGTCTTGGATCTAACAGCAAGGACCACTCACCCATCTTGTCTTGCTCTATTCTGTAAGTAGGAACAGTAATTCTTTTAGTCAATTAGGAATAGATAGTAAGACTAGCTGAATACTGTTTTTCTATAACTGTGTGAAACTTTCCATCGGTGTTATTTTTAATATTCCCTCTGATTGAAACTCTGGTGTTTACTGTAAATCAATGTTTAGTATTTTCTTGTTCTTTTATTATTTATTATTAACTATATTTCAAATTTTCATTGTGGCTGGTCATTTCTTAGAAAATATATACGTTTTGAGAGTATTTGCACATATTTATTTGGTGATCACTCTGGCCACATTTCACTCAGCATAACTGGATTCCCTTTTAAGAGCCTTATAATAAATGAGTGTTGGCAGTGAATCAACCTTATAGTCTAGGCAAAGTTGGTAGAGCAGGTAGTGTCAGCCTTTCCCAGGTGTGTGTGTGTGTGTGTGTGTGTGTGTGTGTGTGTGTGTGTGTGTGTGTGTGTGTGTGTGTGTGTGTGTGTGTGTGCATGTCAGCTATTTGTGGTAGGGACACAAAGCACTGGTTTCACAGAGCGGGTGCTGGAGGACCTGACTTGAACACTCGGCTGAGGACCTAACCCTACAGTTATACCAGTCGGGAGTTTTACTGGAGACCTGGAGGGAGACAGATGGAGAAATCCATACCCCGGACTGAGTGCGTTTCCTGTGTGCTGTTAAGGGAAATTGTGCTTGATGCAGAGAGGTCTTCATCTGGAAATACTGAGTGTATCCATTTGTCTTCCAAGTGAATGTCCCTTTCCAGTGTCAGTGGTAAGGACTGAGGCTCCTTAATTTATGGCCCAGCATGGGGAAGTCACAGATAGTATCATTAAACATAAAAAAAATTATTATTCATAACCAATTCAAGTAGGCCACAAATAGTATTAATTTGTGTGTTACCCACATATGTATATCTACTGAGATACCATTTCACTAATTCCAATCCTTTTGTATAACTGATATTCAAATACAAAGATTCAGTATCAAGTGTTACTAAAAATTATCTTGTTTACTAATTTTATATGAAAATAGATTGTTAAGAAATAACCAAGAGTCTTTTAAACAGAATTTAGTGCTTTGAACTATGGGATTCAAAAAGTGATAAATATATTGAGAAATATGTTCAGTTTTGGTGCATTTCAGAGAAACAACATGTCTAAATGGGGGATTTAGTTCATCTTTATGAATTTTGGGAATGACGAATAATTTGCCAAAATAGGGATGTTTAACTTTTCTATTCGTGTAAATTGATAAAACCTTTCTCTAATAAATCCAACAAATAAAGATCGATGTTTTTAAATTTAATATAAAAGTCTTTTTCAGAGATAATTTTATAACACTTTTCATTTTCTAAAGACTCTTCCATTTTTTGTATATATACTGTTTGTTCCATCACAACCAAGCCTGTCCCTTTATCAGCTTTCATTACTCTGATATTATGATTATTATTGATTTCTTTTAATGCTTGGTATTCATCTTTAGATATATTGAACCATTTTTGTTTGTTGTTGTGTTGGAACAAATTCCTGACATCTCTTTCACAAACTTTAACAAATACATCAAGGGTATTACGTAAAACAGTGTTATAAATGCTCTTTTTAAAGACCATTGATATCAAAGATATCATTTTTGGAAACATTGTGCAAAATGTATTTAAGATTAAACTTCCTTGAAAATAAATGGATATCCAAAAGTACATTAGTCATATAGACTGTTTGCACCAGAATAAAGTAGAACCCTTTATTCAAAACTTTTAAATGAAAATCTAAAAATATTGTATGCTAAAATTGAAAATAGGACTCAAAGTAGAACCATTGTCCACTGTGGATTTCTTTAACATCGATTTCTCCCCTGATTTCATCCTCTTCTTCTTCCTCTGCGTGTCAACACCCTCTTGGTCTCTTATGTTTCCTCTTCCTGGGGCTAAAAAATCACTGATGGAAGTCTGACAAGTAGCAACATGGTTAGGGACTGCCACATCATCTACCGAAATCACATCCAAAGTGTCCCCTATATTTGATGCTGTTTTGTCAGTGTTAACTTCTTGCCTAACATTTAATGGAGGGAAGTTTTCCAAAGTGAATGGAAGGTTGTTAGTTACCACTTGTTGGTTGGTGACATTACTATGAATATTTGCGACACAAGCCATTTTATTTTTGTACTAATGGAGATCTCTCATTAATTTTTTCTTCTTCTTGACTATTAGTGTGGAAACATGCTATGATAATTTAGTGCTTATTCCTTCCCATAACTACCATTTGGTGTGAAATAAGAATGTTGCTGAATAGCAGCATTTAAAGACCCAATTTCCTTTCTTAGATTGTCAAGTTTAGAACAATAGTGTTCTTTAAGTAATTTAAGGACTTTAATCTCAGCTTCATTGTAAATCCATAAACTTATTTTACAGTTGTACATGCAAATTTGTTTTAGCTTTTGAGTATGTTTGGGGTAATTTTCATCAATTTGTTGTTATGTTAGTGCGCCTTAACAGTTAAAATTGATGATTACTTATGTAACGTACTCGAATCAGCCCACCTCTATTTTGATTCCCCAACTGTCATAAAACCAATGTGAGTCCTTACAATCCTTAATGAAAGTAAAGCTTCTTTGGAGTCCTAAAAATAAATACTCATTTTTAATTAATTTGATCTGACCAACAGTAATAATGCTGTAAGACAGTCTTTTTTAAAGTATTGCCTTATTATTAGGGTTGACAGTATGATCACAGTGCTTCAAGACTAAAGTCAAAGTAAACTTTATTGTAATTTAGAACTACACACATGTAGCTTAAATGAAATTTTGTGTATCAGCTCAGTTCTTCAGATTACAAAGGAAAGTGAAACAACACATGCAAGTAGAGAAATAAACAGAACTAACAAATACAATACTACTCCCAATACACACAAGAAAGAGCAGAGACATTTACCAACACTCATATACAAAAACAAAACCCTCCCCTGAGTTAAATTAACTACCCTATTTAAAGTAATACAAAACACACTACAGATTGAACAATGCCTAAGTAAGTTGTCTAATGTTGCACTTGAGTGGGTTAAATAGTACTGACTATGGATATAATAAATAAATGCTGCATTTACTTGGAATATATGTAAGTATATATTGCACAAATAAATAAAAATGTACTTATTATGTGTCCAGACCCCTGGGACTAGTGCTCGAGTTCAGACGTATAATCACTGTAGGGTAAAAACTGTTAATGAATCTTGTAGTCCTCCAGCAGATGCTACAATATCTCCTGCCCGATGCCAGATATTTAAAAAGTCTATGCTCAGTATGTGTAGAGTCCTTTATTATTTTGGTGGTATTTCTTGCAGAATAAAATTGTTGTAGTGATGGAAGACTGGAACCTGTTACCTTCTCTACAACCCTCACCAGTCTTTGTAGCACCTTCCTTTCTGTTACTGTGCTGCTTCTAAACCACACTGTGAAGTTGCAGGTGAAGATGCTCTCTTCTGCACCTCTATAGAAGTTGGAGAGAATATGAGGAGAAAGTTTGGCTTTTTTCAGCCTTTTTAAAAAGTGGAGGCATTGGTGCGCTTTTCTGACCAATTGGGTGGTCATAAGCATACAGTCCCATTTTCTTAATGTGTCTAGTGAGTTGAAAGTATAAAGCTTTTTTCAGGAAATCTTTCAAAACCTATTCTGCAATTTCTGATGATACTGTGTATGTCCCAAAGTAGTGCAGTATTACTATCAGACACAGTGATAAGTAATTAATTGAAATGTGTCATGTGAGGTAACACAACACATGTGTTTTCATTTTATCCTTTCTTTTTTCTAGGAATAAGAAGCATTTACTTACTCCAACATATATCACGTGCAGAGTAAGTAAAATATATGCTGCTACTAACTGTATGTTTTCAAATTCATGTTTTGCTGTTGTCTTTTGTATATTTTAAATTAGTTTGGTATAAATTTGCAGTTGATTGCAATACCTACACTGACATTTATTTTTATAAAGATGTTGTTTTAATATAAAAGTTAGATATTTTAGTGCGTAACTGTTTGCCTCTGTTTGATTCCCCACTAAGCTGACCTCTGTAGCCATGGCCTCTTTGTGATGACAAAGTAGAAAAATAAATCATCGCACATATTCCAGAGGCATGCAATTTATGCAGCTACAGAGAAGAGTTTTGATGGTCTTAACTACATTGTGTAGCACCTGACAATGCTTTACTCATTTCTTCCATTGGCGACAGTCATTGACATACATGCATGTGATTAAGTGTTTGTCACCTTTATTTATTTGGTTGTAGATGTTTTATTTATTTATTTGCATATTAGTTTATTTATTTTTGTTATTTAATTATTTTTTTCTGAAGTATTTATTCTCTGTAGCCCTACTAAATTGCCTTTTATTTTCTGCCATATCATGTAATGATTGGTATAGGAAAGGTAAACAAGGTGTCTGCACAATGCAATACTGGAGGAGCTGACAAATGAAAACAGTTTTGACAGTTTAGAAAATTGGCATTACAGTCATTTGCAAACAGCTTGTAAACTGCAGATGTTTTAACAAAAATTGGACTGTTTGGAAGACTGTTTACAAGTTGTTTGTAAGCCATTACAGATAGTTGCTTAATGCCAGCTTGTAAACTGTCAAACTTCTTTTTTTTTTAAATGTATTTGTGAGCCATTAGATTGCATTTCAACCTTAAGAACATTTTTTGACACAAGCTGTCATTAAGTGAAGGGAACTGTGATCATTTATAGACGGGGGTCAAATACATATTGCCCAGAATGTAAGATTCCTTTGTTATACCTCAGCTTTTTAACAAACTTAATAACATTAAACTGATTTGTTGCCTGTGGATTTAGCAGAGTGAGCAAATTTTAGTAATGAGATGATTCATAGAAACTGCAGTACAAATTTTCCCATGTCATCTTATGTGCAAAAAATGGATTTGCCTCCCACGTTATGGCTGTTTCAGTGCTTGTATGATATCTATGTTCCATGTGCAGTGTTTCATTTTTTAATTGCCTCAATAAAAGCAATGGGCAGGTAAGACAATACAGAGTATGGTCTAGTTGGTTTCAGGTTACAGTCAGTAAATGAAATTTGCTATCTGTCTAGGTGACAAATAAGAGTAGTGTGCAGTGTAACACACAGCATACAGCTTATTCCTTCAGCAAAGTGTAAACTGTAGTATTTTTTCCTGAACCATTCTTCTTACACCTTGGTGTACAGTCCTTGAAATCCCCCTGTCATCCATACCACCATTCAAGCTATTTCTGCAGGGAGTCCTGCATTTTAGGCATCCCAGGCAGACATTGGTGTCAGCATGGGATCTTAACGTTATGTTGGAAAAACTGACCCCACTACATTTTGAGCAGCTGTTACCCTAAAATCATTATCCTGAAAATAGTGTTTCTAATAGCCATCAGTTCGGTCATAAGGGTGTCTGAATTTGAAGTCTTGATATGCAAACAACCATTCCTTACCTTTTAGAAGAAGAGAGTCGTTCAGTGCCCTAATTCCTCCTTTAGTCCCAAAGTCATAACAGAAGTGGCCCTACAACAGCCTATCTGTCTACCAGTCTTTTTTTCAAACCCGAAGTGTAAAGTAAAAAAAAATGTGCATTCCCCTAGATGTACACAGACAATTTAGATATTACTTGGACAGAATTAACTTTAGGAATTAAGATCAATGGTTTGTTGCTTTCGATGAACATAAGAAAATGTGGCCTTTCACCAAACAAACTATTTCCACTGGATAGCCCATTGTGTTATTTTCTGCCACAAAATTATAGTGAACCGCTGCAAGAAAGAATTAGATCACACTCTACCAGGGCCCACAGCGTCTGCCATCATTTATTTAAAAAGGGTTTATACTTAGGTAATAGTGGAGGTAGCCACTTGGTTTTTGGTTGATACATTTTCCAAGCATTGCAGGTTAGACTTAATTTCCTGATAACAATAGGGTTTCCTCAGCCACTCTGAAAGGCATACTGTTCTTCTGTACAGTTCTGAAGCCACATCTGGGTTGCTTTGTAGTATGCTTTGGGAATATTCTGTAATATGATGATTGCAACAGTGACCCAAATGAAAAGTATTATGGCATTGTTTTACAAGCCTACCTCAGCTGTAGATGTTCAGGTGTGGTCATTGCTGCAGTACTGAGCCCCTCCTTCCCTCCATCTCCTCTACGTTCTGGACCGAAGGAGGTATGGGTGGATACACATTCCCCTTCTCCCTCCTTACTGTGTCCAAATCACAACTTTGTCTCCCCTGTTATTTTGTTTTGCTAGGTTCCTCAGGAAGGAGAGGAGTCTCTGGACTTAGCCCGGCTCTTTTGTTTTGATAGCATGTGACCTTGTCAAATTGTGAAGCTCTTCATTCTCTACTCTGAGGGTAGGCAAGCATGAACAGAAGATGGAGCTGGACATATATACCAGGTGTATGAGAACTTACAAGGTGAAGGTGACATTAGTTCATCTGAGGCAGAAGGGTACTCAGCTCTAAAAGTCTGACCCGACATCTGATTTCAGCCTGTCGCCGAGTTCCCTATAATGACTGCAGTAGTAACCACACTTGAACATATACAGTTATGGTAAGTGCAGGTGTATCTTAAATGAACCAGTAAAAACAATATTATAATGTTTTTTGAAACTTAATATTTTAACTGTAGTAGGATACATTGTTTCCAAAACACTGTCTTTTATAACTCACTGTAGTTCCACAGTGATTGTTAATTATGTGTTTCCTTGAAAATGACCTGTAATCATGTAGAAAATCTCTGTCTCATTAACAAACACTCTTTTAGTTGCTGTTACTTTGACCATATACCATGTCATCTTATTGAAGTCTTTACCTCCTACTCACTTCACATTATTGCATTAGAAAAATTTGAAAATGGAAATTGTGAATGCTTTACTATAGTTGTTATTGAGTAAAATGAGGATTTTTTTATTATTGCCAAGTAAAATCCAGGTTAAATTCTGAGTGCATACTAGATCTAAAGTATAACTTTTCAGACCTTAAAATATATGATATCGTCAGTGCTTTCAAAGGACTGCATTTAACTTATCCCAAAGTATAGTTCCTCACAGGAGAAATTGGATGCACCTTCAGTCGTATCACAACATATGCACAGAGGACAACTGTCTTTATATCTCTTCTTCCATAACATGACAATTTACATGCAACAGAAAGTAACATGCAACAGAAAATAACTTCAGTACCAAAGGATTAAGGTTGCCACAAAGTGGGACATGTCACTCTGAAATTTGAGATTTTAAAGGACAAACCATACCCACAGTTGAAAAAGATTCAGGTTTACTTTATTGTCATGTTAAGAATAGCATGCTGTGGAACTGTAGTTGAGTCTTTTTGTCTTATTTTGTACTAAGTTGTCAACTATATAGCAATGTAGTCTTCTGCAGTTTTAGCAGAAAAGCATAATATATTTTTTTCTTTTAAAATATCAAGACATTAGTCATTTTGTCTGTCACCCCTAGCCCTACACCATTTTTGCAGACAAACCTGCCCCAATTCAAGACAGTCTTGTAAAAATAAATTACAGTTGATAACACCTAGTAGTGACGACTCAAAAAGCTATTGAAACCCAAACACTTAAACTTGTTGTGAAGTTACATTTGTGGTTCAAGAAGCAAAAAAAAAAAAAAACTTTCTAAACTGGACAGCTTGACATATGCTAAGAAATCTAGCTGTTTACAACATATGAGTTTAAAATCAAAGAAGGAATAAGGGATGACATGTGACGTTATCCCTAACCACATAACTGGACAACATGATGAGGCTATATGTTCACTAATGTGTTTTAACTTTTGTGCCAATATTTCTGCAATTATCCCTCTCCTAAACTTCAAAGCATTGGGGGAATTACTGAAACTTTTATATTAAGATCAGTTATAAGAGATGTTAAGCTGGTCCCTTGTTACAGAGAAATAAATCCCTGACTGCACTCCTAGATGATCTGTGTTCAATACGTGGCATAGGTATTAGAGGAGTAGACAGGAAAGGAGAGGACAGGAATAAGGAGCTGACTCCAGCTTACCCATCCAGGTGGGTGGAGGAAGGCAGCAAAGGCTTGCTGCAGTAGCTGCATTAAGAGCCTGGCAAGCTACACAGTGCAAGAAGTATACCGCATAGTCAGGAGGTTGCATCCATAGTGGAGTTGTCAAGGCTACTCCAGGGTGATGGAATTAGGACACACATCCAGTCAAGTGTATGACTCTGCATCAGTATTCTCTATCTTCTTACCATCACTGGACATGGGTCGCTTTAGCCCTAGTAGGATAGGGTGGGCCCTATAGACCTGATGAACAAGGAGAGGAGCTGTTGGCAGCTAATGGTTAGCTGTGGAGAGCTAAACAAAATTACAAGAGATGTTGTATGGTCAAGGGAGGAAAGACTACAGATAAAGCTAAAAAGTCAAAGCTAAAAAGTCTGCCAGGAGAAAACTGAACTATGCGAATTATATTACCTATAGTTAAGTAACAAAGTTACATGAGCCAGTAGCTTTGATAGAAGAAAAATATATAATACAGCATTAAGTAATCCCTGCAAGTGCAGCTGTCAGTTTCAAGCATTTGCTCCTGTTTGAAGCAGTTGTGTTTCATCTTTGAAAATATGTATAGTGCTGTGCATTTTGTTTGTTATAAAGGGAGAAGGGGGATAATAGAATATTGTAATGTCAGGAAAAATATGATGTGAACTAAAAAAGATATGAGAACTTGCAATCATTCAGAAGACTTACCTGACAACCCTATCAGAGGCAAGAGTAAAGCTTAGAAGGACTCTTTCAGGGAGTAAAGGACCTAGGTAGAGATGCCATCTTCCCGTTTTACTGTCTGAATTATATCAGGAGTGTTTAACAAGGAAGATAAAGAGGTTCACAAATTCAAGTATATGATTTCAGGCACTGGATACACATCCTTTCAATGTAATTCATCCCCACTCTCTGAAGCAAGCAAAAAACTTTTTCCTCAGGTTCTTCAAAACTTGCTAATCCTAGGAGTCATAGGACCAGTGCCTTTAGATCAAAGGGGGAAATCTTCTAAAAGCACTATTGTTAGTTATCTAGATGCAGTGAAAGCATCAATCAGGGTGTTCTGGTACTTTGTGCACGGCATTAGCAGTATAAGTATTTCCTGTCAGAGGCAAGAGTAAAGAAGGGAGGGACTTTTTCAGGTAAGTTGAGTTTGAGTAAACGAGCTAGGCAGGGATGCTGTCTTCCACTTTTATTGTTGGAATTATATTTAGAGCATTTAGCAAGGAAAATAAGGAGGTTCACAAATTCAAGTATATAATTAGTATAGTGACCAAGAAAAGATGGATTATGTTCAAAGGATCATAGGAAATGCAAGGCACTTTGACCAAAGTCATATGTGCTTTGCCAATACCTACTCTCAGGCTGTACCCGTACGTCTAAGGAGAGCAAGACCTGTACGTCCTGGAGTAAATTTAAGAGTACCCTTCCAGAGAATCACATTACGTAGCCTGTAGAGAAGAGCCTATACTACAGCAGAAGGCACTGAGTGATGAACTAATCCCTTCAACTAATTTTATTTATTTCTTCATTTGTACTAAGATCTCAAGTTCTGCTGTTGGCTCCACTGTTTGACTTGGCTACAAATAACTAACCAAGTAAAAGGTCCATAACAACTCTGACTACTAATGAAGGTTAAAAGGTTGAATGTTTATTAGCCAAACACGTTCATAAGTGCTTTTGTCCCTTTGGAGAGATTTCATCAGATAAAAAACTTTTTATAATCACCTTCTTTTATACACACATTATTCCAGTTCAATAATTAAAATGTTGTTGTTGTGTCTTTCGACTTTTCCCAGTTAGGGGTCACTTTAGCAGAACTCCGGTCCGCTAATGCTTGGCAGTAGATTTATACGTGCCGAGTTGCCAGCCCTGATGCACAACCTTCAACGAAGGTACGCCCATTCACCCATGTCTCCACACAGAAGACACTCTAACTGAGAATCGAACTGAACAGCGTCATACTGTGAGGTGACAACGCTACTGCAGCACCACCACCGCAGTCCAATTCAATAATTAAAATAATTGAATTAATTGTTTTAATTAATTTTGAAAAAGTAAGGAATTTTTTTCCATTAGTGTATATATAGATTTAAAACGATTAGTTTGAGAATGTGTTTATAATAAAATGTATTTCTAATACTTCTAACATGCTTTGCATTTTCTATATATATATATATATATATATATATATATACTACCTCAAGTAAGGGCCCTTTAAGGATTTATTTTAATACTCAAATACTTATTTGATTTTAATTATTGAATTGGAATAACGTGTGTAAAAGAAGGTGATTGTAAAAAGTGTTTTTATTTGATGAAGTCTCTCCAAAGGGGTGAAAGTGCTAATGAATGTGTTTGGTTAATAAATATTCAGCCTTTTAACCTGCATTAGCAGTTAGAGTTGTTGTGGACTTTACACCGTTTGAATTAACAAAAAAATGGAGGTTAAGGATAGCAGGATCCTTGAGGGCACAGTAAGTGAGGCAAATATCCCTCTCAGAAGTCTATAGAACACTGAGTACAGAGACAAGGAATTTGTTTTTTTTTTCCATATAGCTAAGATTTTTGATGCCAAAGATTGTTTTCTAAGAACCTTTGCATTTTTCAAGATATTCATTATTCTCACTGTGGCAATAGCCTTTGGTTATATGGGTTGTATCATGACCAGGATATAACAGCTGTCCAGCTTCACAAAGTTCTGTCTCCCCTCTCAGACCTATGCTCTGACTGCTGATTGACCTACCCCTTGGAGGCAGACAGCAGTGTGAGTGTATATATTTCAGTATTTTTTGCCACCTTGAGAAGAAGCAGCTCTGAGGCTTCACAGGAGCAGCAATCAGCTTCAAGTTTAATTTCTAACAGATAATTAAACAAAGAAAGTGGAAAAAGTGCAAAAAGTAAACTGATAACCAAAAATAAGACACTGGAAGGTTCACCAGAATAAAATCCACTGTTTTATTGATCGCACACAATATTAAAAAATGTAAAGCACATCCAGAACGCATTAACTGTATCACCGCGTTTTCGTCACAAAAAACTTCTTCAGATGCGCATACCAACTTCTGAAACCCCTTTATATACAGAAACATCCCCAATTAATCAATTAACAAACTGTTATACTGCTAAAAACATAGTGCAAAAAAACTATATACACAAACAATGAAACACAATAGGTACAGAAGTGCATAGAAAATCATTTGTTGGTCAAGCAGGAATCCTGTAAAAAACATACATTGTTTACAATTTGTAAAACTTGTAAACAAAAAATAAATATTTAAAAATATAAACTCCCTGTAAAACCACATTTAAAACACTGTTGTGTAGGTCATACAAAATCAGAGTGAAATGGCAGAATTCAGTATGAGGCACAAACTGAGTTAAATGAGAATGCTGTAGAGGTTTCTGCAACAATTGAAAACAGAAACTGTAGTTTGGATGATTTCCCTAACATTTTTAAAACCCAACAATGTGTTCAAACCCAACAAATGGAAAGAAGAGGTAAAGAAACTACTGCCCAAGCTGGTGCAGCTGGTAGCAGCAACAGGCAAGTGACTGAAAACACTCATAGCAGTCAAAGTATCAAGAGACTTTTAATGACATTTTAGACTGCAAATTTGCTTTTGTAGGTGAAGTGCCCTGTTATGACAGCAATAATGATACTGTGCTTTACGTTTTTTAATATTGTGTGCGATCAATAAAACAGTGGATTTTATTCTGGTGAACCTTCCAGTCCCTTGTTCTAACAAATAATTCCCCATAAAGGACACTTTCCCACATTACTGGCCTTTTATGAAAATATTTATGTGTATTCGTTGCATAAAAGCAGTATTTCCCCTATAAGAAAAATTATATTTCTTACAATATTAGAGTTTTCTGTCAGGGACTGCTGTTTTTAGAACAAGGATTATTTTTATGTTTTGAGTGCTAATTCTATGTTAAAAGTGTACTGCTGTTAATAACTTTTTTGTGTGGTTAAGATTTAATGATTGGTAAGTGTTTTACAGGGTAGGAAACATATTATAAGTCAAATGCTTATATACACTGACAACTTACCTTACATTATTTCTGTCAGACCCCAACAGAAAAGGGGCTTTGAGTTCTAACAGAAATTTTTGTGCATTGTTTGTTCTTTATTTTTCAAAGGGACTGTGGAGAAGTGTAAATTTGAGTGTTGCTTAAGAACACTTGTCCGACAACTTACCTTTTAAAAGACACTTTCCAGAAGCAGCTAGCGATCAGGCTTCATCTTTAGCTACAGCATGGATACTTAACTCGGGTCCTTCTGGTTCTTCTCCTGTCATACCTATAAAACAAAAGTAAAACATTAATGAGCCCTTGCAACCACCATGGTCTCAGACCATGCCTCAGCCATTATTGAGTGATGGTTCTTCCTTTGACCACTCACTTATTACTCTGGGCTCATCTGGTCTATTCCCTTCAGCCACCATGGACCTGTGGGTGTTCCAGTGTCTGATCCAGGCATGGGAAAGCCATCTTCCTTGGTCTGGGGAAATACTACAGAAGGTTCTTCTCAAGGTTGCTAGGGAAAGAGACCTCTAACTAGAGGTGAAGTACCATTCCCTAGTGGATCTTCTTCCAGAAACTTCCCTGCAAACAAAAAAGCAAAGGGTTAGACATTGATTATCTAAGGACATGGAGTCTGTTTGTAAATATGATTTCCTTGCTTTAGCCAGGAAGTTACTATTGGTTGTTAATCTTGGAACTCAGAGGTCCTTACTAGAGTGCAATGTCAATAAAGAAATTTCTAAGGAAAGTTTGTGAAAGGATTCTGATATTGACAGACACAGCTTCTTCTCTTGGAGTTTTCTAACCCAAAAACTCAGATTCTGTGGAAAGCTGTACCTTTCCAGCTCCCTTGAAGGGGTTTTACTTTTACTTATAAATGATTTCCAGGATGAATGATATATTATCGTGGGAACAAGTGGATATTTCTCTGAAATGAAAATATATTATAGATTGCAAGTGGATGTTCCACATACTACACTCTTCCCTCCTATTTTGCCAGCCTTGGAGGATATGTTAAATGCTGCCTGTAATAACACTGACTCTCAAACTTCAGTCCCCAAAAAGGAAGGTAGATTTGATAAAGTACCTCAAGTTAAGACATAGGTTCATAGGTGTGCACTAGGTTAATGACCCTGGTGCCTTTACAAGCCTAGCCCATAGAATTACCCTGGCATTTTGCCACCCATCCTTAGTTCCCAGTAGCTCTGTCAAGTAGAGCCACTTGGACTGATCCCCAGGGTGAATTTTCTATTTCTCATCCACTCATCAAAATTTCTCTTGAAGAGGGTCAGTGAGACGCTCTGTTTGAGATGTATGGGAAGTCTATTCCATAGCATGGGCAGTCTCTGGGTTATAAACCTGTCCCTCCAGCATGTTCTGTTTAATGTGGTAATGAGGTTGAGGTCTCTGGAGTGTATAGTGTGGAGGGATTGGGATTTCTTTAGATGTAGCATTTCTAACAGGGCTGGGTCAGACATGGCTTTGTAAGTCAAGCAGAGATTGCCTCTAAGTAGGAGATATGAGACAGAGAATAGTTGAGTTTTTTGAGTCTATCCATATAGGACAAGTGTTTAAGGCATAGGATCCTCTTTGTGAGGTACTTTTGTGGCCTCTCCAGCTGTTGCAGGTGTCTAGTGAGGTACATCCTAAAAGGGGCATTGTACTCGATGATTTGCCTAATGAGGAAAGAGTAGAGGGAGACAATTACCTCTTTCTTCCTGGCAATTACCTCTTTCTTCCTAGATGCAAAGCCCTTAGTAATGAGATGTGCCACATAGAAGGACTTTCTGACCACAGTGGCAATGTGGTGGTCAAAAGAGAGGTTGCTGTCAACCTGTGTTCCCAGATCTCTTATAACACCTTCTGTGTTCAGTGGACTACTATTGATGTGGTAATTAATGGGAACTGGGTTTTTTCCAAAGGAGATGATGGCACATTTTTTTGGCATTGAGCTTAAGGCCATGGTTCTGACACCAGTCGTTGGTCTGTGAGGCCTTCTGTAGGATGTCAACATCATTTGTGGAGTTAATAATGGCTCCCAACTTGCAATTGTGTGTGAAGTTTGTCAGCCAGAGTCCCTTCCTGTTGGTCCGGACTTCTGAGAAGTAGATACCAAACAGGAGAGGACCCAGAATGCCAGGACTGATCCCTGTGGGACTCCTCTCGTGACTGGCCAGCAGTCTGACTTGGAGACAGCTACTTTCACACTGTGGGTTCTATCTGTGAGTCAGTTTGCAACCCACTTAGTGATATAGGGGTTGATGCCTAGCTTAGTGAGCTTTTCTATGATTCCTGGGTGGGGAATGGTATCAAAGGCCTTGGCCAGATCAAGGTAGGCTGTATGAACTACCTTGCCTTCTTCCACACCTCTGGTGACTGACTTAAAGAAGTTGACCAAGTTGAGCAGGCATGATCTACACTTCACAAAACCAAACTGTGTGGGATCCAGAGTTTGGAGATTCCCTATATTCTTGTTTATTAGGTCAATGATGATGCGTTCCATAGTTTGCATATCAGACTTGTCAGGCTAATGAGGCAATAGTTCCCAGGGTCTGTAGTCACTCCTCTTTTATGGAGAGGGATGACTATAGCAGTGTGCCATTCAATAGGGACAAAACCTGAGGTGAGGCTGTGATTGAACAGGGCACACAGGTGAGGTGCCAGTTCACTCTGTAGTTCATGTAGAACACAGCCAGGGATGTTGTCAGGTCCCATAGAAGCTGTATTCTTGGCCTTGGGCAGTGCTGTTTTAACCTGTGCAGCAGTAATACTGGGTGCCTGGCAATCTACTGGTATTGTGATTGGTCTTTTGGGGGGAGGGATAAATTTGTCAGCCAGTATATTGGCAATATCTGTTGGCTCAGTATATGAGGTACCATTGTGCAGTAGCTCAGAGCAAATCTGGGTGTTGCCATGGAGATTCTTTACATAACTATAGAAGGCCTTGTGGTTGTCTTTACTATCTGCTGCAATTCTGTTTTCATAGCTAGCTTTAGAGGATTTGATGAGGGATCTCAACTTTTTGATGAGGCTGATAAGGGAGTTTTCCCAGTCTTGAGACTTCACCTTATTCCCCATCAGTTTCCTCCTTCTTTTGCAGAGTTTGTTTATGGCAGGGGACCACCAGATTGGCTTCCTTTTTTTGGAGGAGAGCGTCTTGGTTCTATCGGGTATGGTGAGATCCATGCATTTGTGTACATGTTCATACACTGCATTAGTGTATGATTCAGTGGTCATGCAACTATTCTCCATTTGCATGCAAGCCGTGAAGTTATCCACCTCTGTTTTTAGGAGCCTAGAGTTAGCTTTGGAGAAGTTTTTCATTGTGGTTACCTTTGCAGGAAGGGGGGGGAGTGGGAGGGATGTGGATTTCCAAGGTGATTAGTTTGTGGTCGAGTCCAACCAGGGAGGAGTTGACTATTGGTGTAGAGTAATGGTCGCCCATGTTAGTAATGACCAGGTCAAGGATGTTGCTACCGCTAAAACCAAAAAAATCACTTGTAGAAACTCCAATAAGGGGCCAGCAATACTCGAAAATTTACAAATAAGAACACCCAGGTCCAAGAAGAACAGTTTAATAATGCAAACAAATCAATACGTTTTCGAACAACTTCTTCATCAGAATACCAAGTCCACAGTAAAAAACAATCAGTTATATAACATACTTAATTAAAACAATAATTGTCCCACCAATAGTATAAAGCCACATAATTACAAAATTAATGCACGTAAATTCACCATATTATAACAACATTTACGTTGTGGAATTCATCAACTTTATATTAAAACATTCACAATATAATACATATTTAATGTAAATTTAAAAAATCTTAATAAATATATTAATGCTTATAAAAACCATAAAATGATAAACTTTAACTAAAAACGGTGAACATGAGTACACATCCCATTCACATCCAATACACCTACTGCCATCTAGTGTCATTTCTTGAAAAATACATACAAATTTTCAACTCAGTTTGGCAGACCTCAACTTGAGAACTGGTTTAATAGATAGAAAATCGTTCAAACCTGGGGGCTTATTCGCATCCAAAATTAGCTGCCAATATAACTCTTTATATTCCAATTTGTCCTCCCACATGCCGCCCCTTAGATCCATAGGGACTGATTCCAAAACAAAGAAAGAAAATACTGCCTTGGAACAAATTTTTTGATGTCTAAATAGTGCATTATTACTATTCTGTTTTCTTATTTCATATAGATGTTCATAAATTCTGCACTTGAGTTTTCTTTCTGTCTTCCCTATGACAGTCTTGAGTCTGATGTCTTATGTTGGGCTACCAGTCTGGAGGTGTGCGCATCCTTTATGAATATGGAAACACCACCACCTTTGGAGCTTCAGTCCAAGTTATGGCACCAAAAAGTGCGGAATGAGTTATAGCCTGGTACTGCAGCTGTGCTTTCTGCTGCCTTGAACCAGGTCTCCGTTACAGCACAAATATTGATGTTCTCCATTTAAAGGACTGCTTCGAGTGAGTGCATTTTGAGATTTAGACTTCTAGCATTGAGCAGCATGACCCTCAGATTTCAGATTTCATTTGTTTGTAGCTGTTATGGTGGTAATTTGGTCTTTGGACAACCACCTGAGAAAAGCACTATCGGGATGGCAAGAGCCTTGGCCAGTATCTGGAAGCCCATGGATGACAGATGCAGGCCATCTCTGACAAAGCATCGAGGTCTGTCAATCATGTCATCCCAGGCAAACAGATACTGGATCCCTATTCTTGTTTTCTTTTCTTAGACCTGACCCAACTGCAATGTTGATCTCTTTCCTGGCTGGAAACAAACTAGTCATTACTAATCATTCTCCTGTGGACAAAGAAGGTAAGGTATTGGGCAGATTTGGTAAGAGAAATTTCTCTTTCACTTTAGCACACAGAATTCTTTACTACTAAGCATATATGTGGAAGTTTATTCTCAGTTATGTAGACAGATTGAGGGAATACTCTGCCACACTTCCGTCAGAAGGTAGTTCCTCTCTGAATCCTATTATTCGTAATCTGTCTCAGGTGCGTAAACATGTTTTAAAGAGTGTGTATGATTGTTCAAATACTGTGTCCAGGGCCACTGGTACTGCTACAGTTTTGAGGATATACACCTGGAATGTAACCAAATGTTTGGTGATGAAGTAAAATTTGAGATTTTAAACTCTGCCTTAGATAAGGAGGTTTTATTTGTCCCTTCGGCTCAGGTTTACAAAGAATTTGATGAAAGAATGACATTTAATTCCAGGAGTTTCTAAGATTTTAAGTTCCACATTACTTATAACAAACTCCTAAAGCTTAGAGTATCCTGTCACTATAACCTTATAACACATGGGGACATCCATCACAACCCTAGGCCCACCCACACCCAATAACTTTCACTCCCCTACCGCAACCCCCACAGTCAAGCTACCCCTTTCTACTCCCAGTAGTTCCCTCCTAGCATTTCACCTAAATATTAGAAGTATTAACAATAAGATTCCCAACCTACACGCTCTCCTAGCAAACCACTCCCCAGACATTATGTGTCTTACGAAAACCTGGCCAAAACCTAGTACTACTGATAATGAGATGCTACCTTCAGGGTATAATATTCACCAGTTAGACTGTACTACAAGGAAAGGAGGTGGGATAGCAGTCCTTTACAAAAATACTCTAACTGTTAATAGAGACACCATTCAACCACCCCAATTCAGTAATGCAGAACTCCTCATAACCAAGCTACAGATTAACCAGAACAAATGCTTGAACATCATCTGTGCTTACATTCCACCAGGCAACAACTTAAATACCCTAGAGGATATCCTTTACTGGTTATCCACTACCTATCCCCAAGAAACCATAGTTCTTGGTGACTTCAATACCAACTGGCACCACTGCTCCTCCGAGCCCCCACCCCTATAAACTTATCTGGGTTTAAACAGACCATAACCTCTCCCACTAGGATAAACAAGCCGACCAGCAGGGAAAGTATCCTAGACTGGAAACGAGTTAATAACCAACCCCAACTGTACACAGCTGGCTTTCTCCCTGATGACCTTAGCGACCATTTACTAACCTATATCATAAAACATAAGGCAGGAAACCCTCACCAGACTAAATATAAAACACTTAGAAACAGGAAACACTTTGACACTGCTATATTCCTAAATGAACTAATAGCAGTTGACTGGTCAAAACTAAAAAATCTACCATTAGAACAGGCTATAGCTCACGTTAACACTAAATTCCTAAGTATCCTTGATTCCCATGCTCCAGCACGTACAATAAAATCTAGATCAAACACAGCACCATGGCTCACAAAAGATACCAAATCTAAAATCAAAACTAGAAACAGAGCCTGGGGCAGCTGGAGAACAACTAAAGCCCCACTTGACCATCTAAAATATCGTCAACTCAGGAATGATACAAAAAACTATTTTACTAGATAAAAAAAGCTTCTACCAAAATCTCCTACAAAAACACCAAAACGACCCTCAGAAGTTCTGGGCAGGCCTAAATCAACTACTTCATCCAGGTCATTCTACCACCCCAACCCCAGCTAACTACACTCATTGTTCCCCAGACACCATAGCTGGCACTTAGAACTTTTTCACTGAAACAATCCAATCCGTAGCAAATCAACTAACCCCCACAAACTTAAACCACACCACTAATCACCCCCAATTTAGCTTCCAACTGATATCCAATAGTTTTATCAAAACACTTATAAAAAAACTAAAACCTACCACCTTCGCTGCAGACCTCCTCCCTGCAGAGTACCTAAAATTGCTGCAGATGCCATTGTATATCCCATATCTATCCTTATCAACAGAACCTTATCCGAAAATGCTATCCCCTCCCTCTGGAAAATATCCCATGTCATCCCACTCCATAAAGGTGGTAGTTATGCAGACATATCCAACTGTAGACCCATTGCCATTCTTTCCCCAGTAGCCAAAATAATGAAGAAATGTGTACACAAGCAACTAATGCAATATCTTACACAGAATAACTTACTATCTAACTCCCAGCATGGTTTCAGGTCCATACCACAGCACCATCTCAGCCCTCCTTTCCTTTACTAACACCATAAACCAAAACAGGAATGACAATAGGCTATCCTCCGCCCCCTTTCTTGACCTATCAAAAGCCTTTGACATGGTCAATCATGAACTTCTCATTCTTTCTCTAAAATCTATTTCCCTCAATAAGCACGCAGTCCAGTGATTCCAGTCCTACCTGACTGGTAGACAACAGGCAGTACTATGGCAGGGCAAACTCTCCAGACAGCTACCTCTCACACTTGGTGTCCCTCAAGGCTCCATACTAGGTCCACTACTCTTCTCTATTTTTATCAACAACCTTCACACTGCTATCCCTAAAACTAACTGTATTCGATATGCAGATGATTCCACTCTGATCTTCTCAGATACCTCCCCTTCCGAACTGCAGATCCTAACCCAAAATACATTTAACACTATTGAGAACTGGCTCACCAACTAAAGCCTACTGCTGAACCCCAATAAAACTAAACTTCTACTCTTCACCCCCATTAATAAATCTGCCACACTTTCATTCTCTGTCACGTCTAACAATGGTGCCACTATCTCCCCAGATCAACACACCAAACTTCTAGGGGTTATCATAGACAATCTCAAATTTGACCTACAGGTCAACAAAACCATACAGACCATCAATAAGAAGCTTGGATCACTGTATAGAAACAAGACATTTTTAACCCCACTGGCTAGGACTGCAATTGCCCGTTCACACCTACTCTCTACTCTTTTGTATGCCTTGCCTGTACTCTCAAACCTCAACAAATCCAAACTAGGTAAGCTGTCCCATAGCTACAACCATATTGCCAGATTTGCCACTGGCTGCACCTGTAGAACCTACCACTGCCAGAACCTGAAACAACTAGAGAGGCTAGAACTGCCCAGCTTAATTCAATTCAATCGGCTCTTAATAGCGCACAAAATTTCATACCATCCTGAGGATACGCCATCACTTATAAATATTATTAAGCCATGTAGCAATCTGAGATCCCTACGGTCAGCCAACAAACTACTGGTCCAAACCCACAAAGTTAATAACTCTGCTGGTGAATCCCTGTTTGCCAACTTTGTTGGCAAAACCTGGTATTCATTGCCAGACTATATAATCCTACAATCCTCCAAAACTCTCTTAAAAAAAACTCACAGTATCTCAGAGTGAACTGGCTTTGCCCATGTACCAACCCTGATTAAGTTATAAACTGAAAGCATAATCTGTAAATATCATAACATGCAACTACGTCACCAAGCTCTATATCCAGTCTGACGTCTCTTGCTTTTAATTATGTCTATCCATGAGAGTTGTGAGTCCCTACTAGGGAACACTACTAAGCCATTGTACATAATCACTTTGTTTTATATTTTATATTTTCTAATATTATCCAACTTCTTGTGTAATCTATGTAAGTTTGACTATTTGGAGCTTTTTTCCCCGGGCCTCCGCTGAAAATGGACATGTATCCAGTCGGACTATCCTGGTAAACAAATGTAAAATAAATAAAATAAATAAATCAATCTCTCAAATCTTCTACTTTTTTAAAAAAGCAAAATAAACAATTACTACCACTGCCGGAGAATCAGGGAACAAAAAAAAAGAGATGACAAGAGAGGAACAGCAAAAAACAGGGATCATTTTGAAAAAAAATTGGTCAGACTAATTCTTTAGAATAACTATGCCAACAGTCTCCCTCCCCACTGATATATGTCCCAGAAACTGCCTTTCTGTCTTCCCCTTTCACAACAGATTCTACCAGACACTTGGATTATAAAAGTAGTTCAGGAGGGTTACAGCTGGCACTGGATGCACATGCCTTCTGCTAGGGGATTTCCTCCCCACTCTCTGTGCCAAACAAAAAAAAAAGAAGAAAAAAACTTTTCCACAAGTTCTTTGACACTTGCTAATCCTAGGAGTCATAGAACCAGTACCTATCAAAGGGGGAAATACGTCTACTCCAGAATTTCTCTGGTTCCAAAGGAAGAGCTTTCATGGAGACCAGTTTTAGATCTTTCCTTCCTCAACCTGTTTATGAAAGTGCAAAAATTCAAAATGTTAACTCTTCAGAGCCTATTACCCATCAGATCAAAATAATGCTTATCATCACATCCCCATAGCTACAGGCTTCCAAAAATTTCTCAGATTCTTTCTGTCTGGGTCACATTATCAGTTCCCAGCATTATCATTTTTTGTTAACAACAGCTACAAATGCATGTCTAGCTCCAACGATAGTTCATTTCAGACTGCAAGGCATTCATGTATTGCCTTATTTAGACAACTTACATTTGTTTGCAGAGTCTTTTGTCTGTTGTCATGAGTCCATAATGTGGCTTTCTTCTCTTATTACCAATTTGGGGGTCCAGATTAATGTTCAGAATCCTCCTTAAATCCATCTCACAGGTAGTGTTACTGGGCTGTCTTCTAAACACATTTCAGCAAATTATTTTCTTACCTAGAAAAAAGTGGCTTTTGATCTGGAAACTTTCTTGTGCCTCTCCAGTCAGCCTCAGCTTAGTCTCAGACTTTGGCAAGGGAATATCTCAAGATCTTAGGGTTCATTGCTTCTATGGCTGTCATGATTCCTCTCATCAGGTTACACATGAGAAAAATTCAGTAGTTTTAAAAAAATCAGGGGGACCCTACATTATCATCCTGTGGAATTTCAGATTCCAGTTTTGAGCTTTGTGAAAAGTAAATGCACTGAAAATGGCAAATGGCTCAAAATCCAGGTTTCCCCTTTTCTCCTCCTGTGCCAAGTCAGTCTATAACTACAGAGACTTCAGATTTTGCTTTGGGAGCTTTTTCTATGGAGGTAAAGGTGCAAGACCAGTGGAACTATTCACACAGACCAAAAACACATGAACGTCAAAGAGATGTTAATTGTGATCCATGATATAAAATCTGTTCTTCATCTGTGGTCTTCAGGACTTCTGCAGTTGATTATGAGGCAATACCACAGTGATGTGGTATATAAACAGAGGGACACCAGATCTTACCCTCTGTGCAGGGTGCTTATGATGGCTTGGGAGGTAGCCCTTCAGCATGGTTTAACCCTCCAAGAATCTTACATTCCATCAGAGCAAACTGCAGTGGCAAACAAGCTAAGCAGAAACTGGACAGACCTTCAAAAATGGAAATTGAATGAATGGCTCTTCAAGGAATTGACTTACTTGTAGGGAACACCTCAAATAGATCTGTTTGCCTCCTTTCAAAACAGACAACTAATATTCTGCACCAAGATTCTCATTCCCATGGTCAGGGGTGTTATTTTATGCATTTCTAGCCTTTCTGCTGATTTCAACTATAATTCTGAAGATTCAGAAGGACTCTCCAAAAATATGTTTAGTGACCCCGTTTTGCTTCAGGCAACATTGGTTTTCCCTTCTTATGGAATTAGTTTTTGAAATGGTTGTGTAGCTTCCAGATGCTATAACACATCTTAGCAAAGCTCTGTGTGTGAGGGCAGCCACAGTGGTGCAGCGGTTAGCATTGCTGCATCACAGCAAGAGGTTCTCTGGTTCGATTCTTGGCTGGGGTGCCTTCTGTGTGGAGTCTGCATGTCCTCCCTGTGCTCACCTGGGTTTCCTCTGGGTGCTCCGGTTTCCTCCCACATCCCAAAGACATGTTGTAGGTGGATTGGACACTCTAAATTGGCTGTAGGCGTGAGTGTGTGCATGTGTGTGCCTTCTGTGGAAGGTTTGGCACTGGGCTGGCAACTCAACACTGTAAAACTCCACTGTTAATCATGATCAGACAGGTGATCCACTGTAGCGACCCCTAACCGGGAAAAGCCGAAAGAAGAAGAAGAAGAAGCAAAGCTCTGTGTGTGTGTGCATGGTAACACATATGTGCTAGAATTTGGTTCACTTTCTAGTAAAGAGGGTAGTGTGGGAACCAGAAGTCAGATGACCAGATGTATGTAATGTCATTCTGTAGTCCAGCACTAAAATTATGTTTTAATACTAAATGAGACAGAAGTCTCAGGGCAATCTGTGAAGCCTGACAAGAAGGAAAACCACTCACCCATTTAATCTTGCCTTGCTCTAGTAAGTGAACTAGGGGACAGTAATTCTTTAGATCAGTCAGCTAAATACAGTGAGATTAGTCAAGTACTGTTTTTCTGTATTTGTGTGAATCTATCCATCTGTACTATTTTTAATATTTCATGTGTCTGAAACTCTGGTGTTTATTGTACATTGATATGTAGTATTTCCATGTTCATTTATTATTTATTATTAAATATATTTAAACTTTTCATTGTGGCTGATCTTTTAGAGAATATTTTAACTTTTGAGAGTACCTATATCTATTTGGTGACACTGTGGCCACTCCTGAAAGCCTTGCTGCATTACTTCTCCTGGCAAAGCTGGCAATACCTCTCATCATCACAGATACTTACATTCATTGTGCAAGATTTTATATGCCCTATGGATTATCCTCTTTTAACAGCAACTTCTGTTCCTCCAAGCAAAACAAAGTCCTGTGGTTTTACTATATATGCATAAGTACTTTTTAGCTCAGTCTTGCTCTGCTGGGAAACATTGTCATTTGGTAGCTCTTTGTCTGGACTCCTCTGGCAATTTCCACCTTCTTAAATGTCTTCCTTCACTGTGATTGAATTATCTGTCCTAGAGCCATTGCTCTGAATTCCCAGTCCCCTTTCACAAAGGGCAAATGCTTTTTGACTGGCTTCTTTCATCCCTCTCATTATATTACATTATGTAGCTCATTAAATGAACCTTTTGCTACAAATATAGCCAGGTATCGTTCTATTATGAAGGCCATCAGGAAATACTTATTAAACCACTTACTTTAGTTAAAGAAATAGCAACATGTTTACAATGGATTCTTTATTACTCTGTCATAAAAATCTTTGCACCACTACTTACACTTTATTGGTCCACTTTTGCTCTTCTCTTTGGTGAGAATGACATTACTTTGTTGTTGTTTGTTTGTGTGTATGTGTGTGTGTGTGTGTGTGTGTGTGTGTGTGTGTGTGTGTGTGTGTGATACCTCTTAACTTTTCAGATTTTTTCATACTGCCCAGATTTTTGCCTCATATTTTTGGTTTGTTCCTCATAAAATTTATAGTTTTCTGGGAAATCACTGAGGATTGAAGTCACTAAATGACATGTATTTGAATTTCAGACTTCATATTCTTCAGAAAATGCATGCAAACACACATACTGTTATTCTAGCAACTAAGTTTATAAGAGCAATATTTAAAAATCTGTCCATATTTTTGGGCCTTTGACCCCCCCCCCCATTATTTTAGGCTTTGTCCAGATTTCTTGTGCTAAAAGATTGAGAAGTTAAGAGGCAGGGATAATCCAGTTGACAAAAATGGTATTTAAGTAACTAAGACTGCCTCTCCTTTTGATTTTTCAGCAAATAATTCACTAATGAAGTCCTATTTCCTCTTCAGGCAATACTTTGTCCAAAATTCTCAGTGTTTGCACTCTTTGTTAATGCAGAAATCAAAATGGGAAAGGAACCGCAACCTAGATATCAGTCAAAGCAAGATCAAGGCTTATTAACAGAATCATTTGGTAACTTAAAAACAGTAATATCAGCTAATAGATTTGCACCTAAGAACCAGTATTATCAAGCAATAGGAGTCAATAATTATCGGGTAACATAGATTAAAGGCTGTATAATTTACTAGCACTGACTTAAGCAAGAGTTTGTAAGAGGTCCACATTTAGTTTCTTATTTCTTAGTCATATGAAAGACATTATGCAGATGTTTGCAGAAAGCAGTTGTACAATGCTTTGCCTAAAACTGGTTTACCATTTGTTTTTTTTTCCAATTATTTTTAATAGATCCATTATTCTAGGCTGAAAGATGTTCAGTCAGAACACGTGGCTACAGAAAGAACTGACACTGTATTTTAACTCATTGGGAAATTTGATTTCATACCAGTTAATAACAAAAGTCCTTAGTCAAGATAATTCTGATGGGACTGCAGGTTTTGGCAGAACTGTGATCTCAGCTGACTTCTCTGCACCCTTTCATTTTATTTATTTAGTTATAAATGAAATAAGTTCATAATTGGGTGGGTGAATCGATACAATACCATTTTCATCTGCTACCTGGGTCATAGGGCTTTTACAATATTACCAACATTAAGAAACAATACTAAAGTGTATAAGGAATGTATAAGGATTGCTATTGTTATAACTATGTTGTGTTATTAACTTCTGTACATCTTATTATTTGTTACTGTTCTCTACATTTGGATGAATTTTACTTGGGGGATACTCATCCATGAATATTGTGTAACACTGACTCATGGAATATGTCTATTTAAACTTGTAAGTTTTACTACCTTATTTCTGCTCTTCTTTGAGCCTATGTCATGGCTGAAAAGGGTCAACAGACTGGTCACCTCATCTGACAAATAAATGTATAACTAATTAAATTCTATAAACATGAGAAGTGTGTAAATAGCATAACAAGTAAGTAAACATCTTTTTTAAACAAGAAATACAGTGGATATAAAAAGTGTACAAACCCCTGTTAAAATGACAGGTTTTTGTGATACAAAAAAATGAGACCACAATAAATCATTTCAAAACTTTTCCCACCTTTAGTGTGACCTATAACCTGTACAATTCAATTGAACAATAAACAAATGTGTTAGGGGAAAAAATCTAAAAAAAAATGTACAATAAGCTGATTGAATAAGTGTGCACACTCTTAAACTAATACTTTGTTGAAGCACCTTTTGATTTAATTACAGCATTCAGTCTTCTTGGGTAGGAGTCTGTCAGCATGGTACATCTTGACTTGGCAATATTTACCCATTCTTCCTTGCAAAAGTGCTCCAAATTTATCAGATTGTGAGGGCATCTCTTGTGCACAGCCCTCTTCAGGTCACCCTCAGATTTTCTATTGGATTTAGGTCTGGGCTCTGGCTGGGCCATTCCAAAACTTTCTTCTGGTGAAGCCATTCTTTTGTTGATTTGGATGTATGCTTAGGGTCATTGTTGTGTTGAAGGTGAAATTCCTCTTCATCTTCAGGTTTCTAGCAGACGCCTGAAGGTTTTGGGCCAAATGTGACTGGTATTTGGAACTGTTCATAATTCCCTCCACCTTGACTAAAGCCCCAGTTCCAGCTGCAGAAACGCAAACCCAAAGCATTATACTGTCACCACCATGCATCACCATGGGGTGGTGTTCTTTTGGTGATGCAAAGTGTTGTTTTTGCGCCAAACATGCCTTTTGGAATTGTGGCCAAAAAAGTTTAACCTTGGTCTTATCAGACCATAACACATTTTCCCATATGTGTTTGGGAGACTTGATGTATTGTTTGCAAATTTTAGCCAGGCCTAGATGTTTTTCTGTGTACGAAAAGGCTTCCATCTTGCAACCCTACCCCATAGCCCAAACACACAGAGAATACAGGAGATTATTGTCACATGTAGTACACAACCAGTACTTGCCAGAAATTCCTGCAGCTCATCCAGTGTTGATGTAGGTCTCTTAGAAGCCTCCCTGACCAGTTTTCATCTTGTCTTTTTATCAATTTTGGAGGGACATCCAGTTCTTTGCAACGTCACTGTTGTCCCATATTTTCTCCACTTTTTGATAACTGTCTTCATTGTGTTCCATGGTATATCCAATGCTGTGGAAATTTTTTTTTACCCTTCTCCTGACTGATACCGTTCAACAATAAGATCCCTTTGATGCTTTGTAAGCTCTCTGCAAACCATGTCTTTTGCTGTACAGGCAACTGAGTAAATATGTCAGGAAAATATTACTAGGACAGCTGAACTTTATTTGGGGTTAATCAGAGTCTCTTTAATTGATGGCAGGTGTTTAGCAAGAAAACTGAATGTTGTAATTAAATCAAAAGGTGCTTCAACAAAGTATTAGTTTAAGGGTGTACACACTTATGCAACCAGCTTATTGTATGTTTTCTATTTTTTATATTTTTTCCCTAACAGATGTGTTTGTTTTTCAATAGAATTGTACTGGTTTTAGGTCACATTAAAGGTGGGAAAAGTTTTGAAATGATTTATTGTGGTTTCATTTTTTATATCACAACACCTGGCATTTTAACAGGGGTGTGTACACATTTTATATCCACTGTATATCACTTTGGTATATCCAGAGGTTATAGACTCCACCACAGCCAGCAATTCAGCTCTGCAACTGAGCAGAATTTCAAAGAAATGTAACTCTTTATAGGAATAATATAAAAACAAAGAAATGAAACACTTTATAGCAGTAATATTAAAGATAAGATAGCCCTTAGGCAAACAGATAAACAAAAAGGGGTGTTGACTGGTAGCTTACACCCTGGGTGTAAAATGCAGACAGGAACCAGCCAAATTCTATGAAGTAAATAAAAAGTACAGTACAGTTTTGTTAACTATCACTGAATTAGAACACGCGCAAAAGAAGTATACTTATATTGGCTTGGTATATCCAGAGGTTATAGAATCCAGCACAACCAGCTAATCAGCTCTGCAAATGAGCACAGTTTCAAAGAAATGTAACTTTTTATAGCAGTAATATAAAAGCAAAGAAAAGTAACTCTTTATAGCAGTAATACTAATGATAAGATAGCCCTTAAGCAAACAGAACAGATAAAAAGATGTCGTGACTACTAGCTTGCACCTTGGGTGTAAAATGTAGATAGAGACCAGCAAAATTCAATGAAGCAAATAAAAAACTGCACTACAGTTTTGTTAGCTATCACTGAAACAAAACAAGTGCAAAAAGTAGACATATCAGCTTGGTATACACAGGGGTTATATAATCCACCACAGCCAGCTAATCAGCAAAAATATAAGTCTTTATAGCAGTAATATAAAGGACAAGCTAGCCTTTAGGCAAACAGATAAGCAAAAAGATGTCTTGACCAGTAAGTGACACCTGAGGTATAAAATGTACTTGTATCAATTTGGTATATCCAGAGGTTATATACTCCACCACAGCCAGCTAATCAGCTCTGCACCTGACCAAAATTTCAAAGAAATATAAAAGCAAAGAAATGTAACTCTTTATAGCAGTGATATAAAAGCAAACAAGTGTAACTCTTTATGGCAGTAATATAAAATACAAGATAGCCCTTAGGCAAACAGATAAAAAAGGTGCTGACCAGTTGCTTACACCTTGGGTGAAAAATAAAGACAGGGACCAGCCAAATTCAGTGAAGCAAGTAAAAAAAATGCAGTACAGTTTTGTTAACTATCATTGAAACAGAACAAGTGCAAAAAAGTCTACTTATATCAGCTTGGCATATCCAGAAGTTACAGAATCCACCACAACCAGCTACGCAGCTCTGTAACTAAGCACAATTTCAAAGAAATGTAACTCTTCATCACAGTAATATAAAAGCGAGGGAGTATAATGCTTTATAACAGTAATATAGATGAAAAGCTAGTCTTTAGGCAAACAGATAAACAAAACAAGGTACTGACCAGTAGCTTACACCTTGGGTGTAAATTGCAGGCAGGGACCAGCCAAATTCAAAGAAGCAAATAAAAAAATGCAGTACAGTTTTGTTATCTATCACCGAAGTAGAACAAATGCAAAAAAAGTATACTTATGTCAGTTTGGCATGTCCAGAGGTTATAGAATCCAGCACAGGCAGCTCATCAACTGTGCAACTGAGCACAATTTCAAAGAAATGTAACTCTTTATAGCAGTAATATAAAAGACAAGATAACGTTTAGGTAAACAGATAAACAAAAAGAGGTGTTGACCAGTAGCTTATACCTTGGGTGTAAAATTCAGACAGGGACCAGCTAAATACAATGAAACAAATAAAAAAATATTGTACGCTTTTGTTAACTATCACTGAAACAGAACAAGTGCTAAAAAGTATACTTATATCAGCTTGGTATACCCAGAGGTTATAGAATCCACCACAGCCAGCTAATCAGCTCTGCAACTGAGCACATTAAAGAAATGTAACTCTTTATAGCAGTAATAAAGCAAAGAAATTTAACTGTTTATAGTAGTAATATAAAAACAAGATAGCCCTTAGGCAAACAGATAAACAAAAAGAGGTGTTGACCAATAGCTTACACTTTGGGTGTAAAATGCAGACAGGGACCAGCCAAATTCAGTGAAGCAAATACAAATGCAGTACAGTTTTGTTAACTAACACTGAAACAGAACAAGTGCAAAAAAGTATACTTTTGTCAGCTTGGTATATCCAGACATAGAATCCACCACAATCAGCTAATCAGCTCTGCAACTGGGCACAATTTCAAAGAAATGTACCTTTTTACAGCAGTAATATAAAAGCAAAGAAATGTAACCCTTTATAGCAGCAATATAAAAGACAAGATAGTCCTTAGGCAAACAAATAAACAAAAATTGACCAGTAGCTTATACCTTGGCTGTAAAATGCAGAGATGGACCAGCCATATTTAATGAAGCAAATAAAACAATGCAGTACAGTTTTGTTCAGGATGTGTAAGATATTTATGTGTGTATGGACAAGAAAGTCCTGAAGTTGTCTACACTCTAACTGCTCATTTCCCTGCAATCTGTTAGCCAGTGAGCTGTCAGACTGTAGGTTGGGGAGGAAGCCCTAGCTTTGTGAAGCTGGCTAGTTGGTGTATCCTGGGCAGGATACAACCCGTATAACCAAAGGTTACCGTGGCAGTGAGGAATTGAAACATCTACTGTTACAGTTACACAACTGTAATTTTTGAGATGTCTAGTGAGATTCATGTGAAAGGGTGCATTATATTCTGTAATGGATTTGATCAGGACAGAGTATAAGGGAACAGTGACTGCCTTTATTTTAGAAAAGATAACTTTGGCAATTAGTTGCGAGCTATAGAAAATCTTTCTAACTACAGTTGCCACGTGGTGATGAAAGGCTAGAGAGTTATTAACCCAGGTGCCATCTCTTTAATCACTGGTTTACTTGACAGTGGGGTGGTGTTTATGTAGTAGGCTTAAACAATTAACTTTTTCCTGAAAGGGACGATACTGCATTTTTTCATCTTTAGCTTGAACCATTTTTTGGTGCACCAGTTGTTGACTCTTGTTAATTCACTTTGAATGGTTTAAGTATCTTAGGATGACTCGACAACTACACCCAGCTTGAAGTCTTTAGCAAATTTGGTTAACTAGAAATCACTGATAACTATTTTCAGGTCAGACAAATAAATGTCAAACAGGAGGGTTCCAACATAGATCCCTTTTCTCTGACTGAAGGGATGTTACCAACTCTGACAGCATGCATTCTTTTCTTGCATCAGTTTGCTGTCCATTGTACCACACAGAGATCAGAGATTAATGCTGTAAGATTTTTTTTTTATGATTCCATGATGTTGTATAGTGTCAGACGCTTTGGATTAATCAAGATAAGTAGCATGGACAGTGTACATACTGTCACCAGCCTGTGTGACCTTTTCAAAGAAGCTTACAAGATTTAGCAGGAATGACCTACTCTTTACAAAGCTGAATTGCTGTAGGGCAAGCCTAATCAGATTTTTGATGTTATTTAGGATACTGGTAATAAAGCACTCCATGGCTTTACTGATAAGACTCGTATGGCTGGTGGGTCTGTTGTCACCAGGGTCCATGTTAACTCCATTCTTATGGAGGGGCCTTACTACCACAGTACTCCAGGATTCTGGGATGTAGCCTGTAGACAGGCTTAGGTTAAACAATTTAATAACAGAATCAGCAAATGTATGTTTGATGCTATATATTAGGCAGCTCATATTATTGGCAGGATCCATGGAAGAAGTGTTTTTGGTCCTTGAGAGTAAATTAAGGAAATGATCCTTGGATAATGACATCATCTCTAAATAAAATGACATCCCATGGAACTCTGTCAGGTAGCGTAAGTGGTCACCTTCCAGTCTAAACCACTACTACATCCTGATGAGAAAACTTTATACTTTTCATGAAGACACTTTTATTAATATATTACATTCCCTTAACTAGGAGACAGTAAAGACTGACTGACTCTGTATTCATGCAGCTTCTCAACTATCTAATTGATAACCGGATTCCAGCTTCAAACCAACACAGTTTTTGTCCTCATCACAACTACTGCCTTGCTGAATTTTATTAATAATGTCAACACCCATAGAAATTCTGGAAGACTAGTCTTCACCATCTTCCTACACTCATCAAAAGCTTCTGATACTGTGTGCCCTGCAGAAACTCTTACATAAACTCTCATCCTTTGGGCTCACCGATTCTTTACTTCAATGGTTATTCCACAGTTACCTCTAAAACAGAGCACAAGCAGTGAAGTAGAAAAATAATTTCTCCACCTTCCTGTCAGTAAGTATTGGTGCCCTACAAGAAGCTATACTAGGCCCCGTACTTTTTATCATATTCATCAATGACATCACTACAGAAGATGCTGCCTTACTCAATATGCTGATGATTTGACCCTAATCTTCTCTGTCAAATCTCTCTCTAAATTCCAAGACCTTAAAACATGCCTACTTAATTCACAACTACCTCTAAACCCTGAAAAAACTAAATTACTGCTCTTCACCACAAAATATATCTCTACAAATCAACAGTATTCACTATTGTCTCTACCAGCAACACATGATAGAACAA